>NC_137005.1:2431986-2586986 GCF_032717465.1 Coenobita brevimanus | reverse complement strand
GTATTTCGTGACGATTTATTTCTAATTTAGGAAAGAGAGCAGCAGGTGGAAGGGCTAATAAAAGTTGTTTTTACACTTCCTGTTCGCAAAGCCTCTCAGCTGTATAAAATCGCCTAGTTTAAGCAAGAAAAACTAAAATTAAATAGTTCGGTCTGAAGGGGTACATAGCAACAATCTGTCAGCGATTTATTATGCATACGATAATACACTATAATATTCTCTTGTGTTTATTTATAGTTTTAATATCGGCATGGTCTGAATCACCAACAAACATGAGGATACTGAGGTGTACTGTGAAGAATAAAGCGTTAAAAAAAGATGTTACGAAATTTCCAAAGCCGCTTAGAAAACACCGTGGAATTGCAGAGAGAAGGCCATGACAGGCATTTGTGGAACGCTTATTCTCATTTCACGTCATCAGCCTGCATCCCACAGTACAGAGTGCAGACAGCAGTGACATCGAGAGGCTAGGCACGTTCTATCTTCGTCAAGGCTTCAGAAATAACAGTTATAATCGGTTGCTCTCCTTTCCCTTCCCAATTTAAGTTGTAACCATTTTTTTTGTGAACTGTGTGCCTGATTTTGCTAATTCTTTGGTCTAACGTCATAAGGGTTTATAATACTGAAGAGAAATCTTGCCCCCTCTGATATATAGATACAGTATATATATATATACAGATAGACAGATAGATAGATAGATGGACAGACAGATAGATAGATGGATACAAAGAGACAGATAGATCTTCAGAGGGAAGAAAGTGAGGCAGTGTACCGCAATACTTTTACGCAACACGGACTTCAGTACTAAATTCGTGACTCCGTGTTGGGTTAACCTATACGTCGCATGCCAGCACAGGTGTACCTTTGGGTGTTCCCCTCTCACCTGTCCCCGCTCCGTCCTTGGTCAGTATTAAACGGGGACCTGCGGAACGGCACGAGTTAAGGCCAGGCGACGAGAGGCGTAAACACGGCGGAACAAAACCCTGCAACAAAGGGCTCTATGGACTCCTGGCTTTGGGTCGATGGCAGGCACTTGGTGGGATTGGTTAAGCTTAGTCACGCCATCACGCTATCTTGGTGCCTTGGTTTCCCAGTCCACCAGGCTGTGATACGTGAGGGACTAGGGTAACTCCTCGGAAGGGAATGGGGGCAACAGACTCTACCCTCCTCTAACCTTAAACCCATTGAAGTTATCGCCTTAATGTACAGTCGATGGGCATAATTCTGTGTTAAATCCTCGTTACTACATGACCTTTCTCACGTACTGTTTTTATTTATTTTTTTATTATTAACACATTATCATGGTAAGGGTAACAAAGGAGCTTGCAACTCTCATTTTTTTTTTTCTGTCATGATTTCAACGTGATACTAAGCTGTCTCTTTAAACATCGTTCTTCCTTGCGTCTGATTAGTTTACTCAGCTCAGAACAGATTTCATACATCCATCATCCAATCTACATTGCCCCATGAGGAGCGTAGGAGCCCAGGGCTAGGCAGTTGGTCCCGACATTTAAGATGAGAGTGACCAGACTCTCTCATCCCTGAGTGGTATTACACGAGCAATCAACCCAACCATCCCTTGGATATAAACCTTCACCGGCTCAATCCGATTGGAGCGCAATAATTACCCACTAAAACCACCAGGCGCCAAAATCTGGTTATATGGTTACCACCCAGCGTAGTCTCTTTTACTAATTTTTTTACTGTATGGCGATTTTTTTCCAAGTTTTCAGCCACTGGTTCTTTTTAATGTGCTTATATAAAATGCCCTCGGAATGTGTTGCTACCTAATTTAGTGGAACAAAAAAAACAAATCAAAATACAGGCATACTAATCCAGCTACCGTAATAAGTTTTTGAATGAATGAAGGGGTCAAAATACAAAAATATACAATACCGGTATATACTCTTCCGAATCCCTCATTACTCAAAGGGAAAGCTGAGCTAAAATGGAAATAAGAAAAACGATAAGAGAAGAAGAAAACGAGGAAAAAGAAAATAAAGAAGAGGAGGAGGCAAGAAATAACAAGCCGAGGAAAGCAGAATATACGCAATAAGACGATGATGAAAGAGGTGATGAAAGCAAGCACGTTCCACACTCTTTAACCAGTGATCTACGACGCAGGTGAAAAGGCTCAGGTGTGTGATTCTAAAATTTGTTATATAATGAAGGCTGATCTTTTTTAATGACCTTTGTGCTGTGGTAGAAATAAACTGCCTTGTACTGTGGTAAAATAAACTGCCTTGTGCTGTGGTAGCAATAAACTGCCTTGTGTTGTGGTAAAATAAATTGCCTTGTGCTGTGGTAGGAATAAATTGCCTTGTGCTGTGGTAGGAATAAATTGCCTTGTGCTGTGGTAGGAATAAACTGCCTTGTGCTGTGGTAGGAATAAACTGCCTTGTGCTGTGGTAGAAACAAACTGCCTTGTGCTGTGGCAGAAATAAATTGCCTTGTGATACATTAAAATTTAGTCCTTTGTTGTGTGGAAACAGCTATGGGCAATGTATTGAGTGGTCTGAAAATAGCACTCACCTACCAGCATCTCATGTGTTGCGGGGACGGCTCAATCTGCTGGTGTGGGCATGGGTATGGCAGTAGGAGTAAGTAATAAATAATGCAGGATAGATATTGGCAACGCTGACTGAGCCCTTCCCGAAACACAAACGAAATAGTGTTAAATTTTGATCATCTTGCATACCCTTATTTTTTTGTAGGGATTATAAAGCTAGTTATATTTTTCACATTCTTTGGGACTGATACAAAAATAATTAAATAATTTCTTTTATATTTCTTGTGGTAGATTATACTGTAATTAGTGATGTACTTTATTAATCATTATTTGTGGTGAATATAAAGACTTAAATACTGTAGTAAATTAGTTAATGTATGTAGTATATAAAACGATTGTGAAATACTACATATTTCTTGAAGTGGACACAAATATGCTTAATGAATTTTGTTAGCCATTATTATTATTATTATTATTATTATTATTATTATTGTTAGTATCATCATCCTTATTATTATTATAATTACTAATATTATTATTGTTGTTGCTGCAGTGTTATCGTTGTTGTTGTTGTAGTTATCACTGTTGTTGTTGCAGTTGTTATCGTTGTTGTTGTTGTAGTTATCACTGTTGTTGTTGTTGCAGTTGTTATCGTTGTTGTTGTAGTTATCACTGTTGTTGTTGTTGCAGTTGTTATCGTTGTTGTTGTAGTTGCTGTCGTTGTTGTAGTGGTACTGTGGTGGTGGTGGTGGATATGCAGCAAAGCTGACTACGATGTATTTTCATATATATTCTTTGTGGTGAAGATAAAAATACATAAGAACATAAGAAGAGATGATAACTGCAGTAGGCCGGTTGGCCCATGCTAGGCAGCTCCTAGAATAGTAACTGAACTACTAGAATGAGATAAGGATAGCGAAGAAGAAGGCTCTCCCCCGCCCTCCAAACCCTCCAGCCGAAGCCGGCAGGAAAAAGTCAGAAAGAACACCACGCCGTATAGAAAAACTGGTGAATAATTTCCAAACATACAAAGAAAAGTTATTTTTGTTGATGTCCTGTGTGTGGTGGTGACAGGATGTTGTCACGATAGCACCAAGGAGTCTTTGTATGCAGGCTATCTTCATCAGCACTTACGTCACCTCTAGAACCAGCATCACTATCACCATCAATATCACCACTATCATCATCACTATCACCACCATCACCAGCATCACTATCACCATCAATATCACCACTATCATCATCACTATCACCACCATCACCATCACCACTACCACCATCACTATCACCACTATCATCATCACTATCACCACTATCACCACCACTATCATCACCACTACCACCACTATCGCCACCACTATCACCATCACTATCCCCACCATTACCACCATCACTACTACCCTAACGTATCTATTCCCAGCCACTACCATCATCACCATTTCTATCAAGAACTAACGTCTTTATTCCCTGTCACTACCACTATCACCATCACTATCACCCGCTATGAGCTTTACGTACATGACCATCACCATCACTCGTTGTTCCCAGGTTTGCTACCATTCACTGTCACCTCCAACACCACCATCATTATCACCTACTAACATCTTTACAGTCACTATCACCATCATCACCATCACTCACTATTGTCAATGTTACTACCATTCACTGTCACCTCCAGCACCACCATCATTATCACCTACTAACATCTTTACAGTCACTATCACCACCATCACCATCACTCACTATTGTCAATGTTACTACCATTCACTGTCACCTCCAGCACCACCATCATTATCACCTACTAACATCTTTACAGTCACTATCACCACCATCACCATCACTCACTATTGTCAATGTTACTACCATTCACTGTCACCTCCAGCACCACCATCATTATCACCTACTAACATCTTTACAGTCACTATCACCACCATCACCATCACTCACTATTGTCAATGTTACTACCATTCACTGTCACCTCCAACACCACCATCATTATCTCCTACTAACATCTTTACAGTCACTATCACCACCATCACCATCACTCACTATTGTCAATGTTACTGCCATTCACTGTCACCTTCAGTACCACCATCAATAGCATCACAGTCACTAACCTTTACCATCAATACATTGTCACCATCACTATACTCATTTTACTCTTACTTGGCCTAAAATTACCATCACCCCCACCTTCAGAATTGAGATTTAACAGCAGATGAACACTGAAAAATGATGCTAGTCATGAAGAAGTGCTATGAAAAAATGTAGTCACAGTACTGTCTTACTGTCATTAAGCTACATTAAAAAGGTTGCAATTGGACGAAACTCTGGGCCAAGTAAGGTGAAACGAGTACAGTCACAAGAATCACCACCACTCACCTTCACCACTATCATCATCACTCACTGTCAGCCAAGAGTGTACAATTACGAAAATGTACACTCCGTCTACTTATGAAAATGGACACTCCACTTCTGAAAATGCACACCGCTTACTCACACATTACTGTTGCCCTGGTGTGCCATGTGCAGCGGGGTGGCAATTTAGGACAAAGGAAATTACAAGGAGAACAAGGCAAACTTCAGATTACAGAGGATATTGTCCGATACGAAATTGTGACACTACACAACTAACCTGCAAGTAGTCAGACTGTAGCATTATGTTGCGTTACTCCTGCATGACAAACAAGAATCGCTAAGGAAACAGTTTAACCTGTTCCACTATGATTTTTCCCCCCTGGTATTAAACCTAGTATTACAACCGCAGCAAGGTGAGGTGTACTGTTGTCGATCCTGTGTGTGTGTGTGTGTGTGTGTGTGTGTGTGTGTGTGTGTGTGTGTGTGTGTGTGTGTGTGTGTGTGTAAAATTAAATTTTCATCCGATTCATTCCAAACTTGGTGGAAGGGTTGAGGGTCAGGCAAGGAATAAAATTACTTGATTTTGAGAACAGCAGGTTATAGATCAAGGTCACAGCTCAAGATCGAAGAATTATGAAACTCCAACACAATACTCTGAAACGTCAACCAGGCTTCGAAGATAACATCACTAAGTTTCAAAAGTCATCGTTCACCGCCTTGCTATTTATCGTACGACTGGGGATCGATATTTGAGTTCGTAATAGTATCTCCAGACGATCCAATTTAGCTTAGGGGGACTTTTCGGACCGTTAATATTGATACAGCCTTAATCAGCCCCCTTCCTGCAAGAGAGGTCTGTCCAAAAAAATGAATAAACTAATGCATCCTCTGCCTGAAGGGGTTCGGTGAAAGCGTCAGAGTAATACTTCAAGAATTCCTCTGAGACACGAACGTCCTTGACCGGCCCCCACCACAGAGATGGACGTACGTACGGTATGCCGCTCTATAAATATACTCAGTACTTTAAAACATTCAACACATGGACGCAATCAATAAATCTAATTTTCTATTAATTTATGTATCTATCTATATCCATCTATCTATCTGTTTGCCTGATTGTATATCTATAGCAAGGCGCCTCAATCCCGTAAGAAGCGATCACAAACAAATCGCCTCCATGCCACCATTTTTCCTGTCATCCGGCTGCCTTCTCCCCAACTCACAACCTATTCTCTCATTACATCTTTCCACTCCATCCCTCCACCTCATCCTCGGTCTCCTCCTCCGTACCTGAATAAGAGAGAGAGAGAGAGAGAGAGAGAGAGAGAGATAATGCACCCAAACAACATAGTCCCAAACGTGCCATCTCTTTGCAGGGGACGGCCAAGGACGCTCTGTCTCCAGGGTCTCGTGGCAATATCATAACGGTATAAATCTTGCAAACATACTCCCTGGGCGGCTAATTCTGCAGATATTCAACATGTAATGCAAAATAGTGACATGTCATAATACTGACTGGCCACAGACTACCGGTATTAGGTTGCCACGCCCTACCATTCATATTCAAAGTATAACGATCCTTCTTCATTCCAGTATGCAGTTTAAACAGTTCTGATAAATTTAATTCATGTCAGTTTTAACACCAACAAAAATCTTCATATAATTAGTACAGTATCTTTTTTTATGGAAACTTCAAATCAAAGTTACATCATCGGTGCTGAAGGGATGTCTTTAGGTGGCGTTCCGGACATACTTTAATGGGCAGGTCAGCTACTTGGTTTTACAAACGTCCTTAAACTCCCTCCCTATCCCCCAAGAGGAGGAAGATGGACTGCAGAAAAGGAGCGACTAGGCCTGCAGTCCACTGGGTTCACGTCTGGATGAACCTAGGACAACAACAACGACGATGACGACAACAACAACGCAGGTCTACTTCTTCCATGCTGCGTCAGTGTGCAGTGTGAGAAGTTGGTATCAGCCAGTGACGCCACAGTTTCTGGTTACGCTATTCTGTAGGGAAGATGAGGAACGTATCCACTTACTGTCCCACCACCCACACCAAGCATCAACATCTCCACCAATTACCATCACCATCAGCACCATGACAATCACCATTTACTGCCACAACCATCACCACTCACCATTACCACCACCACCACTCACCATCACTACCATCACCACCATCATCACTAATCATCATCAGTACTACCATAACTCACTATCATTACCACCACATCTAGTGGTAGGTGGTGGCAACCAACTTTCACTCGCGTGCAGTGCTACCTACCTCTTTCTTACGTAGTGACAAGTGACGTGACAACCCTAATTTCTTCCTGTAACCTAATAAACCATTTACAACGGTGAGTGGCAACCATATAACTAAATAACGAGGTGATGTGGAGAATACTTTGGTGTCCCTGTAAATTGAGTGGAGACGCAAATGCGGAGTCCATCCACGAACCAAACTTCCACACATTTCCCACAAGGGCACATCGGTTCATTGCACGGGTCAGTTCTGCAGCGTCGACTGTTTGTCCGTGGCTGATGGATCTACTCTACCAGATCGACCAAAGATGATCCTCTGCTGCTACTACTACTGTTGTCACTGTATGCTTTGTTGAGAGGTAGTAAGAATTTTACAGTGGTTAAGACGAATGACTCACATGGGTGAAGATGTTTTGCCTAGTTCGCCGATAATTAAGTGAAGGGTAAATTTACTGCTGACTGGGCAGGGTAAAGATAGACACATGGTGAGAGGAGTTCCTTGGTGTGAGATAAGGGACTCAGACCCCACATGTGTTGGTCATCCTTCATGATGGGAGTGCTTACACTACAGAAAGGGTAGGAAGAGAAGTCAGTCTGGAGATTGAGTTTGGAGAACTAACACACAGTCCGTGAGCTGCGGCTGTGAGTGTGCCACAACCGTGGGTAACAGTAACGCCAGTAGCCACACGCTATGCCCCCACGAAGTCATAGACCCTCACCACGTAAGTTATGTCATCTCGTGTAGTAGCACTAAGTGTCTAAGGATTGATGTAACTGTGGCATACACCTGTGTATGTATGTCTATATACTAGTAATTATGATGATTATGACAGATCAGTGTGCTTATAACGTTAAATATATTATGTTCATGCTGTGTTAAAAGCTAGGCAGTATGGATGTAGAGTCTCTGTTGTTGCACGTTTGACAAATATAGGAACAAGTCCAACTGGCAGGTCCTGTTATTATCCTGAAGACTAGGGTTTAGTGGCGTGGCGCTTACAACTACCACCACCATCAACCTTATTTATTCACCACAACCAGTGACCTTCATCTTCATCACCCTCATACAGTCATCACGACGCCATTGTCACTGTCATCACCACTGCTTCCTGCCATATCGTCCATTACCACCACTCTCACTCCCCGCAACCACCATCTCTAACCACAACACAAATACCATCACAACACCACAACACAACCACCGCCACAACACCACGGCCATCACAGCCACACCACAACTACCATATCACAACTACGGCACCGTAACACCTCAATACCTTCCTCAAACCTTCTTCTAAGTGGGAATTAGGTCTGAAATTATGATGATGATGAATGAAAAAAAAAAATCAAAGGCTTGAGTTATGTGTGAACGCCTGCGTGGCTCATTTCACTGGGAATTCTGTTGAATTTTCTACTTTTGTGCTTCTCTCTCTCTCTCTCTCTCTCTCTCTCTCTCTCTCTCTCTCCCTCCCTCTCTCTCTCTCTCTCTCTCTCTCTCTCTCTCTCTCGTTGCTGAATCCTCAGATTATCTTTCACGTAAGAGTTAGTCAGGATGATGATGATGATGACTGCAAGAACTCCAGGCATCTCACGACTTGAATGACGTGTGAATGACAGTCTGGCCAATTTCACCAGACGTTCTACTGACAGCTCCCTGAATTTGTGCATTGTTTCTTTACCTCTGGCTACGACCTACTATATTTTTTCGTGGGAAGCAGGATTAAAATGATGATGATGATGATGATACTGGTGGTGGTGATGATGATGATGATGATCATGATCATGATGATGATGATGATGATGATGCCTTTGAGAACGGTCATGATACTACTTACGCGTATTATTCGTGTTCTCTCGACTGGAACACGCTGTCTGTCCTGATAAGAGCTTCCTCTCTGTTGTTTTAGGGTTTTAAGTTTCCCGTGAACTCTGGTTACATGAGTCCGATTGGTTATATGATTAATTCCTCCCTGGACTGTCATATAAACCCCTCTAATGGTGGGGACAAACCTATACCCTTTTTACCCTAACTTGGCCTAAAATTGCCATCGCTCCTTCCTAGTGGTAAATTATAACAAGGGATTAGCACTTGAATATGATGCAACAATTCACGATGTGCTATAGAAAAGATGTAGTGCTAAACCAGTCTCTCTCTCTCTCTCTCTCTCTCTCTCTCTCTCTCTCTCTCACACACACACACACACACGGGAAATAAGCTGCCCAAAGACAAAAATCAGGGCGAGGATAAACTTAAACGATTATAACAGACTATTCCTACTCTGACCTAATGCGACACGATTTTATTTAGATGAGAGTAAATTATAGGAGTCCGTTAATGTTGTGCCTACTACTTTACCTCAAGACGATTTCACATACCTAAGAAGCCCCATAGTGAAGAGGTTCGTCTCCTTAAGCCCTTTCAGAGCGATGTTCTCTTATTATCTTATTCTTGCTTCCGTGTGTGTGTGTGTGTGTGTGTGTGTGTGTAATTATTCACCGGGTCGGTCAGGATCACTTGATGGTTGTGATCGTCAGCTTTTACCCTCCCGGAAGGAAGCTGAGAGCTCATATAGTCCGATCTAAGGGCAAGGCTGTGACCTTCACACACGCACACACCCGTCCCCTTGCTCAAGGAGGACAGTAACCACCCACTTCGTCAGTGAAACTTTTCGCAAACTGAGCGAGGCGCGAACTCCCGTCCACCAGTTGGCAAGCGAGAACGTTACCACTGCACCAGCGAGCGGTGTGTGTGTGTGTGTGTGTGTGTGTGTGTGTGTGTGTGTGTGTGTGTGTGTGTGTGTGTTATTGTTGCTGTCACCAGAAATCCTCCTCCTCCCGTCCTGCTGCTCCTATAGTGTTCCTCCTCGTAACATAGGGTTTGGGTGGAGTCACCCCCTCCCTACACTATTGCCATGTTTCCTAACCCTACGATGTATAACGCCTGTGGTTTGTGTAGTAGGAATGATACATAAACATAACTCATACTAATATAACTGTAATGAAAGTGCTGACATGTATCAAGGAAGAATAAAACTATTCTGCATACTATATTATACGATAATAGAGAAACGTGGCATAAAAATTTGGCAGTGTTGCTCTAAAAATATTCTAATTATTATTTACTTCCCCAACACTTCTAACATTGCTAATTAATTTAGCAAGTATAATTGCAAGAAAATTTGAAGGGATAAAAGTGGGAAGAGGCGATCCTTTCATAATTAAAATAAATATATCAAACAGCTCTGGGGTGGCAGCACTCACGCGACACGTGTTTGTGTGTACGCTGTGGGAGGTCACCAACCCCCTACAGGATTTAGGCCTATTGGGGAAACCTCTATAAAAAAAACGCGCCGTGACTTTTACCTCAAGGGTGGTGCGGAAATAAAGTCAAAATTATAATCCATACATAAAAATGGAAGTAAAAAACCATGGATGACACATAACAAAATCTAGCGAGAGAGAGAGAGAGAGAGAGAGAGAGAGAGAGAGAGAGAAATAATAATAATAATAATAATAATAATAATAAAACTTTATTTCCACTAAACAGTGGGTATTCTTATACATTATACAGTAGTACAGCATACAGTATGAAAGTTCTATACACAATATAATACAAGTTGATACATATGGTGGAGAATAGTGACAGAGAGGTAAATGGTTTAAAAGGTGTGGGGACACTTAGGTTAAAAATAGATCAATTAAGGGATTTAGGAACGAAGGCAGTGGGAAGGATTAAGACAGATGGGATTGTAAGATTAGGGAGTTTGAGCAATAGGGTAGAATGTATGCTCTCAATAAAAGTATAGCAATTATCAACGGCTAATTATTATACAGGTGTTGATGGTGGGGGTCTATATTTATAGGTGTTGGTGGTGGAGGTATAGCGGGTGTTGTTGATGGGGGTGTTGTTGGGGGTAGGGGTATAGGGGGTGTTGGTGGCAGGGGTATAGGGGGTATTAGAAAAACGGAGATCACAAGAGGGAAACAGTGTCAAGGTCATCGCTGATGGAGAGGTCAGCTCGGAAACGTGGCAACAGTGCAGGGAGGGGGTGACTCCACCAAAACCCTACGTTTCGATCTGTCAGACTATAGTAATACGGGCACGGCGCACTTCCTCTACACGCTTCACATCGGCCCAACCTCCGAGTTTCCTGCTTACTTCTTAGGACAGTCTTATTATATCAAGAGCGCCAAAGAGCAGACAAGCCTTTTCCTTTCCTCCTTTTTTCTGAGTGCGACAGTGTAGACAAGCCTTTTATTTCTTTTTTATTTTTATTTTTTTCTGATTCATGTGATGAGGAGAGAACCTGTCTGACCTTTCTCTACCCTTACTGACAACAATCCGTCATATGGCAGGCAGATTAAGCTGTCCTGATGGACCCAGGTTCGAATACCGCCTGGGGTAGGGAACAGTTTAAGGATTTGAATTTCATAAAAAGTAGACTTTCCTGATCTACCAGATGACCCGCCGACATGTCATAAAAGTACCCCCGCTAATACCAATACACCAGTCCTGTATGAGACAGCCCTAGCATGTATTCAATATGGACGGTGGGTGTTAGCGCCGAAGTGGTGACATGTGGAGATGTAGGAGGACTACTGGGCCTTGGGATAGGCTACTGCCCCAGAGATATAGGCCCTGAAGCCTTTGCCCAGAGTCGGACACATAAAATATATATATATATATATATATATATATATATATATATATATATATATATATATATATATATATATATATATATATATATATATATATATATATATATATATATATATATATATATATATATATATATATAATTTTTTTAATGCAAGGAAGAAGAAACTAAAGGCCAGAACCCGCAAGATGTTCCTTTCAAGAAAAAAAAAAAGATGACAGGTAGACCAAGGTCCTTTTTCTCGTCGGTTATGGAAGTCCCCTAACACATCTTCCTAAGCAATTTATTTTACTTATAACTCCCTACTATCCTCTTCTGCGTCACTGAAACGGTTAAATTACCACCACAGCCTACTCAGCATAACATACAAATTGATATTAACCAGCCGTATCCACAAATAAATCGCTAAGGAAGAGGTGCTATGGAGAATAAAGACTCCTACCTAATCTTTTCTGTACTCTTACTGATTCTGAACTTTTATGTAGGATGCAGGCTAATCACATCTAACAACTACATGTATTCCACAAGTGACCGTAAAAAATAAGAGGCCTCTCTCTCTCTCTCTCTCTCTCTCTCTCTCTCTCTCTCTCTCTCTCTCTCTCTCTCTCTCTCATTTTCACGTCCCGCTTGGCTTCACAATTTTCGCACCTCATCATCTTTAACATTCTTCCACCCTAACATCCCAAAAATCTCATTAAGCTGTTGTCAGCCTGCAAGAACTGGGCTAATTAGGGAATATGAGTAAAGCCCAAAGCCAGAGGAAATAATTACTGTCGAGCTCAGTTCATTAGACGGATTTATGGGCACGGAGGTTTAAAAAAAGTGCTAGAGGATACGAGTAGAGGAGGGGGAGGGAGTTCCGGCTACCCCTTTTACTTGACTTTTATGACAAAAAAATGCGTGGATCGTGTTCTTTCCTTTCTCAAAATAACAAACGCATTTTTCAGCAAAGCTTACTCTCGTGCTCACCCACAACTGACCTAAGATGAATCTGAACACAGTACAGACAAGCTCAATATTCAGTTTCGATTTCTGAATAAGGTCCAGATCTTTCACGATCTCAATCTCAATGTTCAAGTTGATGCACTCGAAAAGAGCACAAATAATTATGTTGATGACACACAGACACCTTGCGGTACTTGGTAAGTAGACAGATGCAGGTTAGGCTACAGTACTGAAGTCCTGAAATACGAGTATGATATAATGTCTAGGGAAAACTTTTCGACCTAAAGAGGTTACTGCGCGCGCGCGCGCGCACACACACACACACACACACACACACACACACACACACGTGTGTGTGTGTGTGTGTGTGTGTGTGTAAGATCCAAGTTGGGTTGCACATGTTGGCCTATCTTCATGGTAAACAACTTCTGTAGGACGATATATTTCTTTCATTTGAACAATTTAACAATTCAAGGCACTATGAAATCAAGACTAACTTGGAGCGTGCTCTATTTTCCTACTACATCACCACCATCGCCTTCAATGTCTCAACGGCAAAGCTTCTAGTACACAGTATTTTTTTTTTTTATCGTATGAACCAGACGAGTCGAAGAAGCAACATGGCAGGATGCAACCCCAGTGTGGCGGTGGCAGTAACATTCCTAAGCCAATTCTGTACATGAAGGGAATGTCCACAAGCTCCAGTCTATTTTAACCTTATTTTACGACAGACTGGGAATACGTGTGTGGTGGCCTTCATTACTTAGCTAACCTTGCTATGATGCTGCCGCTGCCACGAACTTCTCTCATCAGTCAATCCTCTTCTAAACCCTGGGATCGTTAGTGATAAAATATTTTGTGTTTATCCCGACTGGCTCTGTGATCTCATACTGGATAACATCGGTGCTAGGGGAGAACAACGTTACAATACTCATTTCACACTAACTTGGCTTAAAATTTCCACCTCTCCATCTTGAATGCTGAGTTGTGAAACTGTCAACAGAATATGATGCTAGTCACAAAGAAGCACCATGGAAAGTAGGTTGTGAGGTTGCATTCTCCCTTGAAATAAGCTGCAAAAGGACGAAAATCTCGGCCAAGTTAAAGTGAAAGGAGTATACATCTGTCTTATTTCGCAGTATACTGAACAGCTCAGACAGAGGAAATTATAACCATATATACGTTGAAATACTGTTTAGACTACTGTGCGGAGAGGCGTTCAGCAGTTTCGGCCCGACTTAAGAGAGCGAGAGCCAAGCCGAAACAGTTTTGTCCGTCAAAACATACACAATATCGGTGTGTCGGTAGCTGTGATTTTTCCCTCAATAACTAACTCTACACAGCTTCGTTCTTAGACGGTTCTTGAAGCATGCTGCCTATTTTCAGGGGAGATGTAAACTTTCGCATTAGATTAAGTATAAGGCGCAAAATTAATACCGTATATTTGAAGAAAATGTTGCAAAATTTCCAAAGTCAACAGGAACACTAGCCTACTCAGTGTGATGAAAACAGCCAAAGAACCGCATTCTCGTTGGGTTTAAAAGTTTTGGTACACCTTTTCCTCAGCAATATACAGGGTAGCCCATAACTAACGCTCCAATATAAACTACGGTAACTAGATAGTATCTTGCTTAGTATGGGGACGGCTCAGTCTTCTGATTACGTGTGGCAGACAGTGGGCAACAGGATGTGAAAAAATGATTCAGGGGAGAAGATATGGCGAAAAGAGGGGGGATTAATCCACTCCGGATGCAGTGACATATAAGTGACCACAGTGATTTGATAACGGGTTCTCCTCTGTAGCCTCTCCTCATGGTAGCCTAACCGAGTCTCTACAGAGTTGAAGTTTGTCTAAAAACCACCTCTCTACAGTGACTTCCAACCATCGGACAATTTTATTCCACTTGAAATTTTTTCTTTAACTGAAGGATTTCGATACTAGCCTATGGACTCATCAGCCCCTTCACTAAATGAGGTCTTACACGAAAATATATTAGCCTGAAGGTAACAAAAGCATATCACAAGTCTCCATCATAGTGAACGGACTTAGTTTTTCTGCAAATATCCTCTACCAGTACTTACATATGATCTCACACACACACACACACACACACACACACACACACATATATATATATATATATATATATATATATATATATATATATATATAGCACTGACACCTTCCAAGTTATTCTCCTCTATTTCCTTGACAGTTCCGCCCATAGGTATCGGTAACCAGATTTATGTCCTTCGTGTGATACGACTTTTTACAACCTTTCATCAGAATTATAAAGTCACGTATCGGCATAATGTCTCTTTAAGGGTCTACTCTTATTGGTTGTGGAGATTTCGTTGCGCCTCTTCTTCACTGACTTATTCTGTACACGATATTACACCTAAATGATCGTTATGTATGTTGCTTAATACAACCTGTGTCTACATTAGAAAAATATACAAACAATACAAAGAATATTGTGGTGTCCTGAAGAAATGAAGATTGGACACTGATGGAAGGGGAGAAGTAAAGAGTGAGAGTGCAAATGGGTTATCTGAAAGGAGCATATGAATGTGGAGAGACAGATAGCCAAATGAGGAAGATAGAGACCGTTGTGGTGTCGATATGAATAAGATAGATTGTGCTAGGAAGAGTACCCTGAGATGGTGTGGGTAAATGGAAAGAATGACGACTGACTACGAGAATACTCGAATGAGAAGAAGGCTGAGGTGAAGAAGTGCTGGGGGAGTCCGAGGATGAGGTGGAGGGACGGAGTGAAGACTATCCTTGGGTCTGAGCGGCGGGGGCTGGAGGTAAAGCCTGATGGAGGAAGACAAGGCGACGTGGAATATGGAATAGATTTATTTCTCGGCCACCCTCTTCGGATTTAAGGTGTATGGCTATGGACTATAGACAGTAGGCAAAGTAAATCGATAAATGTATACGTGATACGTACTGTACGTAGCTAGTTACCTACCCGGTATGTCAATGAAATACGGTCCTTAATTTCAGTGTTCAGTACAGCAGTTCTGTAACGAACGTCCAACGCCAGTCCCTGCCTTCCTTGAAACACACACACACACACACACACACACACACACACACACACACTTGTGATGATAGCATTATCATTTTGATTACTGTTATCTTAGTCCATTTTAGCTCATGCCAGATTATTTCATTCAGATGGCGACTTCCTACCACCAACTGGGTTAGCCTCATCTTATCATAGTCTTGGCTGCCATAGTAACTATGACATGTATACTGTATGTATCAGTATTACTAAGAACTTCCCACTGCCACTCTAGTTGCTTTATGGAAATCTATATGTTTCTTTTCCTAAGAAAAAATTAGCAACTCGTCGCGGGAAGGTAGAATATTGTGTCTCACAATATTAAGGTTTAAAACAGACGAATAAATGAAAATATAAAACGGTACCATAAAACAAATTAACAAAAATCCGCGTCAAAAGATGCCGGGCGAAATCTGACAGTGTGGTTAAATGAGAGTAAAGTGAGGGGTAGAGAGAGGCAATGGGCGGGTGACAGTGAGGAGGGGTGGTGAAAAAGAGGTGAAGCCGGGATGGGCACTTTCCCGGGCTATTCACGGGCTACACCCACACCCACACTGCCACGCCCTAATTGCCACCCGCCAGACAGATAAGGAACGCACCCAACAAACATTCCCCTACACAATGACACACAACCGTCGCTTTATTAACCCAGGTGCGAACGGATTGAGATATATAAAGCTCTGCCCAAAGGTTTCGTGGTCGGCCTGGACATCGAAAATTGCCACCAAACCATCAACACGCTTACTGTATTTAACAACCTGGGGAGAGTTATGCACCGATGTCCATCAACCCGGAGAAAAGAAAAGGAAAAGGAATACGAAAAGGAAAAAGGAAATAAATATCAATTTAGTGTACAGTACATCCGACACCACGACCCTCTCTATGTCGCCTCTTATGACGCCTTTTTGCATCATTTATAATTCACAGTACTTCAGGGGAAATTGCCAGTTAAAGTTTCACTGCTACCGTATCTGGAAGATGAGCCAATCTCCACTAATTTACAGTATCAACTGCACTGAAAAACTTGATGATAATTTGGGGCACATCCCAGCTAAGGAGTGCTTGTACGGTAACTAAGCGACGAAACTACGCTACTGCAACTGCAGTTTAACTCTACAGCATTATTCGTGAGTCAACACTGTATCCAAAACACGCTAACAACACTAACGAAACTGTGAACTGTCTAATAAAGATAAGTTTATTTTCATTACCTGCCTACTTAATCGAGCTTGCTTACTCCGCGTACATTTGTCGGGTTACTACAGTCGATGAACGAACTTTCAGTATCTTGACAAAATTTATATATACTTCATCCAATGAATATTCGCAATAAAATCCACATCATCTTGCAACATTTTACGCGCTAATAATCTTCTGTTTGGCATTAATTTCGCTAATATTCACATAATTTCCAGATGACCAACTGCCCATCTCAATATATTTCTGTGCTTTAGCGAGTGGGATATTAATAGAAGATGCTTTCACCTCTTAATCATATCAACCTCAACAGCTTACCTTGAACTTTCTTAGCATTTCAAACTTCACTCTGCGTCAGTTTTAATCTTTTCCCCCAGGAGCTACATGATTAAAGACTTTGTGCAGGATAATCCCTAATCCCCACATGTGTGCATGTCAATAAACAAAGCCTGCATAATGATAATTTCCGTATAACTAAGAAAACTAACAGAGAATCTTACTGTTCAGGCTGTAGGTGGAATGCTGTACGGTGACCTTTATCAACCTGCAGTAAAAATGAACCACTGCACTCAAATCCTGCAGTTCTCCCACTCACAATAAGGACGGCAGAAAGCGGACACCATCCACTGTGAGGCTAGACACTACTGACACCACCCAGGACGAAAATAACTACTACTCGCTGAAACACACTGACAACATCCTACCTTTGAGTCAACTTTGGGAAATGTAGAAACATTCCTTCGATCAAATGTCACTAGGCTACTTCAGCCGTCGTAAATGGAGAGCATACTATGCTATCTATCGCAAAGTTCAACAGCGTCAAAAAACTATTATTTATAGGAATTTCATTCATGCTTTGCAACAGCAATCTTTCGACCGACTTACGCTTTCGTACGTTTGGCAGATCGTACCGACCTGTACGAAAGCAATGAAAGAAGGAAAATAGAATATTATCAAATTAAATTTCCAGTCAGTCATACTAGTAGCACATATATTATAGATATATTACCTCAATTAAATTATCTAGTATTACACAATATGACGAATCATATTTAATTTACTATTTGTATAAAGTATCATCAAAGGTTTCGAACGAATAAAGAAGAGAATGGGAATATCGATGCATGTCTAGTAGAAAACGACAGATTCTTTATCTAAAAGGGATACTATCTTATATTTTGGTTAAATTTCTGTAGTTGGTTTACTAATTACGATAACCGTAATAAAAACACTGATCTAAAAAAATCTGTAAGAACAAATAGATGCTGGCTGCTAATAAAAAAATAAAAGAAAACGTTACGACAATACTTCAGTGCTAATGGTGCCTCTTTTTCACCTCTTCGATAGCCTATTATGTCTAGCACATACAGAATAAATCGTCTGGAGGTAATAAAAACTAAACTAACGATACGGAAGGGGTTGCCATGTTAAAGATGACAGTAATAAAATGCACTATGAGAGCGTAAGAACATTGCTAATCTCCAACGGCGCTTCAAGCCTGTCCACAACTACGTCATCGCCAGGAATACAGATGACGTCATGTTACGTCATTAGGCCACAGGGGGACGCCTCCACCTAGCGTACTGCGGGGTAGCCAAAATCCACTGGATTCGCAGACATAACTCACTCTCGTAACTTACTGGGATTCATAAACATAGCTCCCTCTTGTAACTAACAGATTCAAAAGTAAACAAAAAGCCCGCTAGTAACTTACAGGGAATAGCTTCACAAAAATAATTTCCACTTGTAACTAACTGGAGATAGATTTACATACATAACTATACCCCTTTTACTCTAACCTGTCCAAAAATTTCCATCTCTTAATACATTATATCAATACTGGAATATGATGCCAGTCACGAAGCAGTACTATGTTAAGACTGTACAGCCTCAATCCTCTCTTTTTCTGCCTATTATCTGTGTGAAATAAGCTACAAAAGAACGAAAATCTGGGCCAGGTTAAACGAGTATAGCTCTTGTAACTTGCTGGAGATGTATTGACAAACGTAACTCTCTCATAACTCACATTATAAGTTGTGTGGAGAGCATCTGCACTCTCTTCTCCAAGTCCTTCCTGCAAGATAAACATATATAAATAAAATGTATAGATAAAGTTACAACAAAATTAGCAAAGCATATGGAGATAAAGTTAATTACTACTTCTCGCAGTGAGTACTTTCCTGCCCCAGCCCCACCGCCCACCAAATATTCAGCCCATCCCGCCCACTCCTCTGCTCGCCACGCCCGTTCCTTCACCCTCCATTATTCCAAAGGGTTCACGACACGACACAGGTCACACGATCAATAAACACACCCACACAGGAAACATTAATTTAGTTTCTTGGCGCACATCTTATTATTGCACCGGCGATTTGGGACTGATAGAAAGGCAGGGAATTAGGCAAGTAAGTAGGTAGGTAGATAGGGAGGCAGACAGCGAGGTGCGGTAGGTAGTGTAGGGAGGTAAGGTAGGCAGGAGGGTAAACAGGTAGGTATAAATGTAAATAGATATGTAGGACGGTAAGTAGCTGGTAGGAAGGCAAGTAGATACACAGAAAGGTAAATAGATAGAAAGGTAAGCAAGCAGGTAAGAAGGTAGGTAGGTACGAAAGCAGGAAGCTAGACAGAGAAGTACAGGTACTTAGGCAGCTAGGTAGGAAGGGAGATAATTGCGTGGGCAGGTGACTCGCTTTGTACTCTTCCTTTCTCCAGACGATTTTATTCAGCTTACGAGAACATCCCATTAGTTAAGGGAGGTAATGATGGATAAATCTCGTCCCTCAAGTGTGAGATGAGTAAAATCGTCTGTAGTTAGGAAAATAATGTGAAAAAAAAAAATCATGGAGGTGAAGAGGCGAACGTACTGTATGTATTCTCGCTGGTTTGGGAAATTTCTTCTTGGTGTGATGATGAATGAGATAAAGAGTGCAGAAAAAATTAATAGCAAAGAAAGAGAGAGAGAGGGAGAGAGAGAGAGATGCACGTAAACTGCTGAAGAGTATGACAATGGTACTAATAACGAAGGGAAACTATGAAATAACGAAAACAAGACAACCAATGCTACAAACACTGATATAGCAGGTGGCGACGCTGTAACATCCTGCCATTTATGTGCATTGATTTACAACCATCATACATGCAACAGGATTTATCATACAGGCTGTCCCTTGAGGTTGTGTATGATGACCTCAGACACTTATACAGATTCAGGAAAACGTAGGATGGCTTTAGAACGTCCTACGCACTAAGCACGCAGAATAGCCTTGTCTCGGGTCTCTGGCTGGCGATAGGGCAATTAAGAGTCAGATGATGGATGGATAAATTTGGTATTCATATTCCTCTTTTCCTTTTTGTCTTTCGCATATTCTTTTGTTCATTTTGCTATGTATAATGGACATAGATCCTGGAGGTATGAGGGCTAATAAATCCTTCTCATACAACTTAAGCAGCAGAGATATCCAACGTAATCATCCTCACCCTTACAATTCAAGTAAACCTAAAAAAAAAAACTGCAAAGTCAAACCTACAATCATCCTCAAAATACGTTGGGGGAAAAAAAAATAGTTATTCCAAAAGCAGTATAACTAAAGTTGCAGAAAATAACATGTAGCAAACTAAGCATTTAAAGTGTATGGCAGAGTGATGATGAAGTGGTGTCAGATTTTAGTCACAAATAATACACTGTGTTACATAGCCTGTCCTCGTGCTTCGTAACTGACAATTAGCCTACACTGATTAGTATATACAAGCAGCTACATCACCTCATTTCCCTTGGTGATGAGCCTCTCTTCTCTTTACATCTAAGTACAGTTTAGTCCCAGAAGTTATCCCCCCACCCCTCCCTTGAAATCAGGATAAATCTACGCCAATGCCATGTTCTTTTTTTTTTTTTTTTATGTCTATAGATTACAAGTGAGTCACGGATCTGTGTCCTCTGTAACGTGAAGATAAGGTGAATGTTATCTTTATGTGATGTTAGTCAAGTGAAGATAAAGTGAAGTGTTGAATCCTACCTTTAAGTGATGTTAGTGAAGTGATGATAAGGTGATGTACTGAATATTGCCTTTAAGTGATGCTAGTGAAGTGAAGGTAAGGTGAAGTACTGAATGTTATTTGTATGTGATGTTAGTGATGTGAAGTACTGAATGCTGTCTTTAGGTGATGTTAGTGAAGTGATGATAAGGTGAAGTACTGAATGTTATCTGTAAGTGATGTTTGTGAGGTCATTCTCTCAAAGTCTTAACAAACTTATTCTTCGGTGTTGTTGGTATAAAAGTGATGTCAAAATGTGCTAAGTGCTAAAGTGTTGTAGGCACCGAGGTGATGTGTCAATGTGCTGAGTGGTAAAGTGATGTGGGTATAGAAGTGGTGTGTTGTGTGCTAAGTGTTCTAGTGTTGTGAGTATAGAAGTGATGTGAGATGTACTAAAGTGCTCAAGAGGTTAGAACACACACACACACACACACACACACACACACACACACACACACACACACACACACACACACACACACAGAGCGTAACTCACACATTTCTTACCCGATTTGGACCATACTGGGTGGAAGGGATGAGGGACAGGCATGGATAAAGTGACTCGATTTTGAGAACAACAGACCGAAAATTAAAGTCATAGGGCAGGATCACTTCAAAAATTTCTTGTCCGAATTATTCCAAACTTGGTGGAAGGATTAAGGGTTATTCAAGAATAAAGGGAATTCGATTTTGTGAACGACTGGTCAAAAAGTCAAGGACACAGGTCACAGGAATAATTTGCCCTCTGACCGACTGTAGGGCGTGGGTGTTGTACTCTCTGAATGCCCCCTTTTGTTATTATATGGTACTATCCTTTATATGACAACAATCAATTTCCAGGTTGAATGAAATAATTTGGGGATAGCAATACTACTACCAATTCTACTACTGCTGCTGCTGCTACTACTACTACTACTACTACTACTGCTACTACTACTACTACTACTACTACTACTAATAATAATAATAATAATAATAATGAGAAGAAGAAGAAGAAGAAGAAGAACAACAACAACAACAACAACAATAATAATAGTAATGTTCTGGTGTTAACATCTTTTTCCATAAGAAGTTGTAGTATCACACATTTTACATAATAATTTTTAAAGCTGTTTAATTATAATCAACAGTGTGTAATGAAGTGTGAATGATGAGCAACCAAATACCATTTCGCTGTTAGCTGTGGTATAGAAAGAAGGTGGATGGTAGACCACAAGTGCCACCCTGTTTCAATTATAAAATGAAGGTTAGGAGAAGTGAAAAGATATCTGAATAGTGCGTAAGTGTAAAGTCCTGGGGAACCATTTATTATGTTGGTATATGTGAATGTACTTAATACCATTCTATAGAGGTGTATAATGTGCTAGTAGAGTTGTCATTTATCTCTACTTTTTGCATAAGCCCAGAGTATATGTAAATGCTTGGCACCTCACTTTTAGCTGACCTCAGCACCGCGCCCTAGTCGGCACGGAGAGCGTACAGCGTCAGAAGTCATATAGTTATCAAGGGAGGTGGTATCGCTCTTACATATCTCTCGGGTCGCAGTTATATTATTCTGTGCCCAATACAGAGAGATTTAATCTGCTCATTTCTGTCACCTTACGCTACCACTTAATATAACAGACCAGCTTCCACCTTCTAGTGGCAGAGGACCTTTGGTGGAAAGTGTCGGGCAGTGACGGCGAGTGGCTGACGTGTACTACAGACAGTGTCGTCGATCTCCAACCTGGTGGTCTAGTTATACTATAACAGCAGAACACATAATATGTAGTCAGCTGTGCTATTCCATATAACGGCTACATAATTGGTGGATCCGGTGGAATTAGCGGCTAAACTGACACACAAATTTGGTGCTAGCGGTGGCACGATATTTGGTGCTAGCCGTGGTCCGATACAGTAATAGTAATAATAATAATAACAACAACAACACTTACTACTACTACTACTACTACTAATAATAATAATAATAATAATAATAATAATTATAATAATAATAATGATGATACTACTACTACTACTACTACTACTGATAATAATAATAATAATAATAATAATAATAATAATGATGATACGACTACTACTACTACTACTACTACTACTTCTACTACTACTACTACTACTACTACTATTACTACTTCTACTACTACTACTACTACTACTACTACTACTACTACTACTACTTCTACTACTACTACTACTACTACTATTACTACTACTAATAATAATACCAATAATAATAATAATGCTTCTATCTTCATCTGGGGGAATGTGGAGAATGTGCTTAACCCTTTGAATCAGGTGACATCTTCCTGTTGTTTATTCTTGCTGCCTCCCGACGATTTTATTCAGCCTAGGAGAGACTACGAGCAGGAGGGGTTGCACACTACGACCTCTATCAATCCCTCCAGTACAAGAGACCCTAAGTTGAATAAAAACCGTCTGGAGGCAACAGGAATAAAGCAAAAACAATACGTCACCTGATTGAAGGGGTTAACCATGAAGGACACGAACCAAATAAAAAATCGTCTGGTGAGTACAAAAATGGAGTTATTATGATTTTTATTGGCGTCATATAGAGTTAATATTCGCGTGTATGAAGTTGCGATTATCTATATCAATGCTGACAAAATATCATCAGCCGTCGTCGTCATCATCATCATCATCATCATCATCATCTCGTTTCTTTTTCCTACCTGCAGGTGGGGTGAGGTAGGATGCAGAAAGCCAGAAAAAGGAGAGAGTACAACAGAGGGATAACTAATCAACACCATGCCCAAATAATGGGTCACACATCCATTCATTCACCATTCATGACCTCGGAATCCTGACCCCACCTCAGTAGGACTGTTCACACCTAACTTCATAATTCGACGACTGCCAAGTGAAAAGAAAGGAGGCTAAACCGTTCTACTTCTTCGTACAAAAATCATCCAGCCAACTCGACATGTTGTTGGTTTCCTCCTCGTCAGCCTCCACAACTTTTTCGCAGTCACTCATTCACCATAAATGTCCGTCTTCTTGGCCTACGACGCCTTCTCACATCTTCAAACTCTCTCACATACAGCATTTTCATCGTCCTATTCATATCCATTCTCTCCATGTGAAGAGACCATTTAAGTACTCCAACTTAATTTCTTTTCTCCACGGTCTCCCTTACTTCACATCTTTCACGAACCACATAACTTCTTATCCTATCGACTCTTCGCACTCCACTCACAATTCTCAAAAACCCCATCTCCACCACTCTGACTCTTGAATGTTCGTTTTCCTGCCACCCCAGAGCCTTACACCCACACGTTAATGTGGTTCCTAATACTCTTTCATACAATCCTCTTGCAGCCACCACTCTCAGACCTCTGTTTCGTTATCAGCCAAGGCCTTCATAGCACCAGGCACTTTCCTTCCCTGCGCCACATCACTTTCCACTTCCTCTGCACATTCACCTCTCTTTTCCATCACTGCTCCCATGTACTTAAGTCCTCCCGCCAATTCAAGTTTCTGTTCACCGTAACATCACCGTCTCTCCCAACGGCTACTGTTTTACTCTTATCTATATTTACTTTCAAGGCACGACCTTCACAGACATCAACAAAACACAGCACCAATCCTCAAAGATCCTGCTCACTACCAGCCAGCAACACAGCATCATCAGCATATACCCGTTATCAGATTTGGACGTTGATTTTGCATGTATATATGTGTGTACGTATGTATGTATGTATGTATGTATGTATGAAACAAAACTCTGAACCCTACCAAAAGTTTTTATCGAAACTTTGCAAACACGGCCACTGGGGTCCGTCAGTTGGCCTTCGTGTTTGGTCCAGGTTAATGTTCCATCATGGGGCGCTTTGACCCTCGCCTCCAACAGTTCCTTTCCTTTTCGCGGCCACACTGGGTTATCGTCAGGGAGCGCAGTCAGTGAGGGCGCTTGTTGAATACTAGACTTGTCCCGAACGTAAGAGGGTCAAGCGGTACTACTAAAGCTGTGAAGGGGATACAACCCCTTCAAAAGGATTAATAAGAACTTGGTAAAATAGTTGCAGTATACATTAAAAGGCGTCATCGTACTGGAGGGGTTAACAGGGATTATTTCTCACGTCAAAAGGTCAAAGTTTACCACTGCCGAGGCGAAGTGTGTGTGTGTGTGTGTGTGTGTGTGTGTGTGTGTGAGAGAGAGAGAGAGAGAGAGAGAGAGAGAGAGAGAGAGAGAGAGAGAGGTTACCAGAAAGGTTAAACGAACAGTATGCAGAAAAGAATATACCTGTGCAATAGCAGTAAAGGGTAGACATATAAACTGCAATAACTGACATGGCTGCAACATCGCCCACCGAGAAAAACTGATAAAAACTGTTTCGGAATTTAAATGAAATTGCACAGGCGTCCTCTCTCGAAAGTGTGGAACTCGCTCCAGCCAACAAGTTTACTAATGGTACTGTTTTAACTGAAAGGAAAAACTGTGCCATCCCACTATCCTGATATTAATGCATACTTTGAAATTAATCGTTTTATTTCAGAATGTGATTACCAGTTTAGGGACTCTGAAGTTTCATGGTCAATCATAGCGGGATATGAACGATTAAATTTTCTGCTCAATTTGGCGCTTTTTTTTTTTTTTTTTTTTCAGAATTATAATGGCAAATTTTGAGAAAAGCCACTTGAGTAACGACTGTTCCTTTCCTATAAGTCTGGCAACAACGTGAGTCGGCTGTTCTGGTACTGAATTTGACCTTTATTTATTTACATGGTGACGTATGTTAAGTCACTTAGGAAATACCTGTTACTTTTTCATCAGCATTCCACTGATGTGCACAGATCTATCGTACCTTTAATAGTTTCCGAAATAACCGTTCTGGTACTCACTTTGATGTTTTTTTGGCCGTTTTTCAGAATATATATAGTGGCGAATACTGAGAAAAGTCACTTACGAAAGACGTATCGGGTTTTAGTTTTAAAAAGCTTCCCTGTAATGTACTGTAATTTTAACCTTAATAACCTCCAAAACACCACATTTTTGGGTTGGTATTCTAGTTTAATATGGAGGCTCCCTAGCAACTCTTCCTCAGCGACTTATTTCTAGATACGGCTTGTTAATATCATTTTGTACCTTACTTATGCAGATTATGGCGATGTATGAAGGATTTATTTAACACAGAACAGTACAGTACGGTGTAAGTAGCAACATAAATCTCTTAGGAAAAGGTATTAGGGAGCTTCCTTAACCAACGAGAATACAGGTCTAGGTGTTAGGCTCGGTATAGGCGTCCGTGCATTAATATCCATTTAGTAGTATATTTGCTTGAGAGAGAGAGAGAGAGAGAGAGAGAGAGAGAGAGAGAGAGAGAGAGAGAGAGAGAGAGGAGACGTAAAAGAAAAAAAGAAAAGAAAAAAAGTTACGGTCCTTTCATCTTAACCTGACCCAGATTTTCGTCGTTTTGCATCTTATTTCACAAGGCTCAGTGGCAGAAAGACATTGCTATGGTTCTATATCCTTCCACGGCACTCCCTCGTGACTAGCATCATATTCTATCATTCACCTATTGTTGCGGCTCTACGTCCTTCCATGGCACTTCTTCGTGACTAGCATCATATTCTAGTATTCATCTGCTGTTACGGGTCTACATCCCTCCCATGGCACTTCTTCGTGACTAGCATCGTATTCTAGTATAATGTATTGCTGCGGCTCTATATCCCCCCATGGCACTCCTTCGTGACTAGCATCATATTCCATTATTAATCTATCGTTACAACTCAGCATTCAAGATGGAAAGATGGCAATTTTAGGCTAATTTAAAGTAAAACAAACAAACAACCAAGAAAAAGGTATGGATAAGGACTGTGTTTGCGAAGGAGTGCAGAGAGCGGAAACTTGTTATGTAAATTCAGACAAAAAAAGGCGCTGGGAAATCATGCAGTGTTTTTGAAATTCTGAGAAAAAACAAGAAAGTATCGGATCTTATATAGGCATAAATATACTTGCAACAGTCAAGGTTTGTTCATATACAGCCAAAGCTACCAGGAATATATAGGCGGCGGCGGTGGCAGCAGCAACAGCACCAGCAGCAGCAAGCACCAGCATCAGTAGTAGTCACAGTAGTGGTAGTAGTAGCAGTAGTAGTGACAACAACAACAACAACAACATCAAAACTTCGTGCGGCAGTTGCAGTGTCCTTAAACCCTCTTGCGTAGCGCCCGGTGAATTGTATCGCTTGTGTGTGTGTGTGTGTGTGTTTAAGAGAGAGAGAGAGAGAGAGAGAGAGAGAGAGAGAGAGAGAGAGAGAGAGAGAGAGAGAGAGATTGTAAGCAAGAAAGCAACTGCAGAGAGAAACGTGCCAAAAGCAATTAAGCCTCCACTCTGAAAAAAATTATCCAGAACGCTGCTTCAAACGTGAGGGCAATTTTCCATCAAACATGATTACCAAAAATAGACCCTAATTAATCCCATGATCCAGGTAGACATTGGGTGAACCTCGTAGAAAAGGTCCAATTAACTTATATAATCTAGTGTTATTTAATGCAGTACTTTAGAGCCGTAAATAAAGTCGGTAATTAGGAGAGTTATTGGGTGAAATTGTGGTTATTTTTAATCTCCCTTTCATGGCGATGCTGGAGAGGGATGTCTTTGGCTGGGTGGTGGAGCTGCCCGGTTATACAAACATCTCTCAACCTCCTCCCTATCTCCCGGAAGAGGATGGTGGCCTGCAAGAGATGGCCACATTCAGCCTGCAGTCCACCAGAATCATGTTCAGATACTACTACTACTACTACAACTATTACCACTACTATTACCTCTACTATTACTACTACTACTACTACTATTACTGCTACAACTACAAGAACAACAACAGCTTCTACTACTACATGGAATAGTTCTCCGATGCACGCAGGTAGATCGAGCGTGGGCATCCATATTGTATTCCGTTGTAGTGCGTTAACCCCAGTGCCCTCATACAGTTTTGAGATGCCTGGTGGTCCACTGGGTTAAGGCGCTCCAACCAGACGTGGCCTACTAGGGTGTACTTCCGAGGGATGGTCGGGGATGATTGTTCACGTAATGCCGCTAAGGGCTGAACAAGCAGAATGCAGAAATTTCTCATGTTCATCTCTTTCTGCAAATGAAAATCTGAGTTACAACTAGGAAATGATCGTAGATGAGAGATTCGATGTTTTCATCTGACGGAACTGTGCCACTCCCACAACCTGAATACTATAATTCATTCACCTTAACTTGGCCCAATTTTTCATCCTTTTGCAGCTTATTTCACTTACCTCAGTGGCAGAAAAAAAAATATAATATTGTGCCTCTACATACTTTCTGTAGCACTTCTTCATGACTGGCTTCACATTCTAGTGTTAATCTATTGTTATACCTTAGCATTCAAGACGGAGGAGTGGCAATTTAAGGCCAACGTAAAGTGAACAGAGTATAGTTGTGGCTGAATGAAATCTATTGAGCTATGAGTCTCCTTAACCGTCAAATAGTTCCGCCAGTTGACTACACCTGGGCTCATACTCCCATCAGGTAAGGAAGCTCCCTAATGCCATTTCCTTAGCGATTTATTTTTAGATGTGGCTGGTTAATATCCATTTGTACGTTATTTATGCAGAGTATGACGATATTGGAAGGATTTATGGAACACAGAAAAGGACAGTAAGGCGTAATAAAATAAATCGCATCAGAAAAGGTGTTAGGCCTAACCTTGGTGTTAGGGACCTTCCTTACCCGACGAGAATACTTGAGCTGGATATTAACTGAGCTGAGAAAGGATTAAAGGGCTTTGCCAGGTGAAACAAACAGACTTTAGCGAATCCAGGCAGAGTATTTTTTTCTTTGGGTCCACTTTGTGATTCAGTCATATTGGTAGCGTCGGTGCGAGTTCAGGGATAAATGATTCGGCAATGGCTGGATGACTAGGTGTATCCGCAGAGAGAGAGAGAGAGAGAGAGAAACACGCATCCGGGCTGTGTTACGAGCTTCTCCAGTCTTAAAAAATGCGGTGGGGAGCAGAACCCAAGCCGGTGACATGAGATGGGAGGTGATATGCAGCAGCTTCGACTGTTGGCGCACCGTGAAAACGAAGGAAGGTATCAAGGAACTGGTATATGCCCAAAGTAACACACACACACACACACACACACACACACACGCAATACCAGATTCGTCTTTGTATTCGCTCCCTCCTTCGTCTTTCCAATTTCTTTTGACCAGAAATGTCAGTTACAATCAACGCAGCCAGAATGCTATATTCTTACTTTTATAGAACGCTTCGTTTTTGGAGAGAGAGAGAGAGAGAGAGAGAGAGAGAGAGAGAGAGAGAGAGAGAGAGAGAGAGAGAGAGAGAGAGAGAGAGAGCTTTCAAGTCGGTTAAAGTAGTTCTGTCGGTCAGGAAGTGTTCAACATTATTTGTAACGTACTGTTTACATTTGTAGGTGCATATATGTATATGTTGATAAACTGGTTGGTATATACAGATGTGTATATAAAAGACAGAGATGAATAAATGGACAGTATTTAGGAAGAGGGATATATATATATATATATATATGTGTGTGTGTGTGTGTGTGTGTGTGTGTGTGTGTATCATCTGCTGCCTGTAACATACCACTGCAGGACATCTGCTTCTCCCACACATTGTTTTGTCTGGAAGGAATATAGCCAGTATCAACCATCCTGGCTGGCTTTTGACTCATGTGGGGGGAGTGCTGTTAGTCCAACTGCTACTACAGTAGGTCACGCTGCAGTACTGTATTCTAGTGCTATTAAGTCAGTGTTCAAGCGTGGTCACCACCTTGTATCTCTCTCTCTCTCTGTATATATATATAAATATATATATATATAATGCTTACATTTTCTGCAAAGGAAATGTTTGAACTTAATTTTAAAAGTTACCAAATTATCAGAAACGCAAATATAATCTATAACACATATTTTTAATGAAAAAGTCACATGTCAAGATAAATGGAGAACCGGGGATAGGGAGGATTGGGAGGTAGGAGATTAGAGGCAGGTGTGGTAGAGTGGAGGTAGGTGTGGTGCGTGAAGGCAGGTGTGGAGTGGAGGTAGGTGTGGTGGAGTGGAAGCAGGTGTGGAGTGAAGGTAGGTGTGGTGGAGTGGAAGCAGGTGTGGTAGAGTGGAGGCAGGTGTGGAGTGGAGGTAGATGTGGTGGAGTGGAAGCAGGTGTGGTGGAGTAGAGGCAGGTGTGGTGAAGTAAGGTGGCATAGAGGCAGGTGTGGTGGAGTAAAGGCAGGTGTGTGTGGAGTAGAGGCGGGTGTGGTGGATGAAGGCAGGTGTGTGTGGAGTAGAGGCAGGTGTGGTGGAGTAGAGGCAGGTGTGACGGAGTAAAGGCAGGTGTGTGTGGAGTAGAAGCAGGTGTGGTGGTGTAAAGGCAGGTGTGTGTGGAGTAGAGGCAGGTATAGTGGAGTAGAGGCAGGTGTGATGGAGTAGAGGCAGGTGTATGGAGTAGAGGCAGGTGTATGGAGTAGAGGCAGGTGTATGGAGTAGAGGCAGGTGTGATGGAGTAGAGGCAGGTGTATGGAGTAGAGGCAGGTGTGCAGAGTGGAGGCAGGTGTATGGAGTAGAGGCAGGTGTATGGAGTAGAGGCAGGTGTATGGAGTAGAGGCGTAGAGGCAGGTGTATGGAGTAGAGGCAGGTGTGGTGGTGGAGGCATGTGTGATGGGGTAAAGGCAGTTATGGTGGAGTAGAGGCAGGTGTGGTGGTGGAGGCATGTGTGATGGGGTAAAGGCAGTTGTGGTGGAGTAGAGGCAGGTGTGGTGGGGTAAAGGCAGGTGTGGTGCGGTAATGACAGGTGTGTTGGAGCAGAGCAGGTGTAGTTGAGTGAGACAGCTGAGGAGTAAAGAAAACTAAGGTAATGCGGTGGGGAGAGCTTTAGTGGAGTAAAGTGGAGTGATGCAGTACAGGGAGCTGTGAAAAGGCGTCGGAGTTTAGGTGATAGTGGAGCATTGACAGCTGTGGAGTAGAAGATTATGGTGATGTGCTGAAGAGGATGAGGAGAGCTTTAGTGGAGTGGTGGAGAAAGTGACGGCAAGAATGGTGGAGTGGAGAGGTCGAAGTACAGAAAGCCAGGGCAGGGAGGAACAGGCATACAGATAAACAGACACTCAGATATATGCAGACAGATACTGTATATATATATATATATATATATATATATATATATATATATATATATATATATATATATATGTGTGTGTGTGTGTGTGTGTGTGTGTGTGGAGAGAGAGAGAGAGAGAATGGAACGAAGAGAGCAGCTGAGTAGAGGAAGTTGACTGCAAATAGACAACGGAAGAGGCGAGACGAAGAGAGCAACTGAGTAGAAGAAGGCATGACAGGAGAGAGAGAGAGAGAAAGAGGAAGAGAGAGAGAGAGAGAGTTATGGCAGAACAGAGGGAGTGCGAAGTTGGAGCTGCACACAACACAACACCCTCGGCTTTGTGTTGCCGTTCACTCCAGCCTAAAGCAGATGAATCCAGTTAGATCCGTTATTCACCCCCCATCTCCCACCACCCCCAGGCTCCCTTCCCACTCAGTTCATTTTTTCTTCACTTTTATTTCCATCCTTCCTACTCTGACTACAAACATTTTCTCTTTCCTGCTCTAACTTCGAACATTATTTTTTTCTATACTCTCACTAAAAACATTCTGCGTTTCTCTGTCTGCTATCACTAAATTTTTTCACACTCATTGCATGGTTCCTTTTCTGACAATTAATACTATTTCCTACTCTGACTTATCGTTTCTATTTCTTAATCTGACTAGAAACATTTTCTGTTTCCTACGCCAACTACGGATATTTTCTGTTTCCTCCTCTGATTGCAAACAATTTCGAGTTCCAACTGTGACTACATTTTCTATAGCCTACTCTGACTTTTCTTTTATACTCTGCATTTATTTTCAGTTTCCTACTTTGACTGGAAGCATATTCAGTTTCCGGGTAACACTACAAACATTTTCTATTCCCCACTCAGACCACAACATTTTCTATTTTCTACTCAGACTACAGCCATTTTCTATTTTCTGCTCTCACTACAACCATTTTCTACTTCCTACTCTGACTTCTCTCTGTTCAACCACGCTGAAAATAGAATGGGGACAGATTAGCAGAACGATGTAACAGTCCTGTACTTGTTTACGAGAAATTTGAGTGTTAATTTTGCTAATCACGGCCTAATTTATGGACAGCACGAACAATGAAGAGCATGAACAATGACAGGTGAAAACTAAACATCTCTTCAAAAACTAAAACTGCAACAGAGACATACAGTGGAATGTTTTTCAATCCTGCCCATTGTTTTCGAATAATTCAGGGGTGATGTGGCTCATAAGGGCTTAATATAAATAACACGAAGACATGCATAATATACTGACCAATAACATTCCATTGTGTCTGCTGCTCGTGAGGTTGTATATGCGAGTCACATATCGGGCACGAGATGTTAAGTGGGAAATCAAAACAACTTCAGTGAATCTGGAATGAATACAAGCATACTTACTTTTTAAAAAATGAATATCGGCCCTTTTTTTTTTTATAACCATAATGATAAATTCATTAGAAGCGAGGTACTATCCATCGCACTGACAACTAGCAGCGTCCAACAAACGAAAGCCTAATATTTATACGAGTAGGGAATGAAAACGGCGACAAAATCAATACACGGCCCGCTATGGATGTCGGCACAGGAACTTTATGTAATAACGTACAGCAGTATTTTCGATGGCATAGGATACGCTAGGATCTTTTCCCTAGTGATTTTCTCTGCATTATCACACCTTAACATCCTCTTGTAAATTATTAATGCAAACTACTAAGGCATATAACTGATGGAAAAAACTAACATGGGACGTTAAAGTTTAATTTACAAGGAGAAAACATTGGGAGGAGGTTTTACGAAATGAAAACACGTCAATCAAAAATAGGACATCATGAAGTAGGCTTTCAGTTCGCTTTACTAAAACTACGTTCTCGTCTGCGGGCCCGTCAAGCCGTCATAATATTGCAGCTTTAAACTATGAAGTGGAAAGTGCCTTTGTATAGTTAGTAGATATTGTTAGAGGAGCTGAACCTTTGTTGTTTAGGCCTATAACGGAGGCCAAAGCTTGCCTGAGAATTTCCAACGCGTAGCTTGATAAGACCGTAGATTATTTTTTCGTATTCTACCAATTGTGTGCTGGTCTGTCGATCAAAGCAACGATAAAGTGGCTGGGTGAGGAATCTTCCTTTCCCATACGATATGGTTCAACGTCTAGAATGACAGTAAAAATGTTATGGAAAGGGCAAGGGAGGGGGGATGACATGAGACAAGAGGGGAGTTAGGGGGATGGATTGCCTCTCTCCCTCCCTGCTCCCGTCAGCTGAAGCCTAGTTTATATAACATGTATTGATCAACCAAATTACAGATGCGGTAATCTATAATAATGTGAATGAACCTGTATACAATCACTCTGGACACATGCAATCATAAAGATATCCTCAACAGTTTTACAAAGCTAGGACTTATCCAGAGAAGCACAAGCGGAGAATGCAATTAATTTAAAGCATAACAAAAACACTAGAAAAATGCCAGGAACTTTCCTAGCATCGGTGTGCAGCTGTCATTGTACTTCCTGTGCGCGCGCCGAGGGGGATAAGGTCTTTAAAATAACAACGAGCTGTGTACACGGTCTGTGTGATGTACGTACAGGCAATACGCACACAGCAGCTGTCGGGTGGTAGGGGTGGGGAACGTTTGGTAGAGACTGGTGGGGGACTTCAGTATGCTTCACTTTTCCCCCAGTGAAAGTGGTCCCGCTCGCTGCTCTCAGCTCTCTCAAGCATTCCTTGGATTTATACTGCCCTCCAGAGCTTTGGAAATCATCGTCAATTGTCAGAGATGGAAAGTGAGTATGAGTTTTATTCATGTCAAGTTTTAAAGACACTTTATTTACTAATTCATAAAGGTTTTAAGCTGAATAGGGACGCGTACTTTGATATGAGGTTTTGTTTTACAAGTCCCATATATATAACGCGTACATCAGATCAAAACAGCGATTACGGAAACGAGATAACATTTCACAGTTTGTTTATGACAAGTGTTAATAACAGATATAGAGAGATATAATAACAGAGAGTAGGGGGCCTTTGTTAGGGAGGGACGCCAAGGGGCTAGTAGCACAGTTACCATGACAACAGGACGCTATGACCGTGACGTCACACAACAACATACAAGTCTCACTCGTCCCTGGTATGTTCGTTACACTGAATACTTCGCCATTTACCTCAAAATGCATTATCCAACCAAATCGAACTCGACTGAAATAAACCTTCCTGGTCGGTTATTCTATAAGATGAGCTGCCCAGAATCTGACTGAATTAAAAATCATCAAGTGACAGTCAAATTTAAAATGAAATCAAATATGGGTTGCGAAGTATCTGTGGTGGCGAAAATGCTCGTTCTCCTCTAAACAAGATCAAAATGGCGACCGGTCTTCATCTGGAGCAGTATTTAGAAAGTAAGAATTACAGGTTTCTCGTAATGAATATTTATTTTTAAAGCGCTTTGATATCTTAACAATTGTTTCTTTTACAATATCGTTTCTTGTTACGACGGAAACTTTGGATATGATGAACAAATGGACACTTGGTAAGAGCGCGGGAGTCGATGGTGTTCTCCCCGTTCAAGTACTTTATCTCCATATTCAAGTAAACTCACTATATTAGTCATGTACATACATATGACTGTAATTTATCTACAACAGATATATACATACAAAGGAAACTGTATGTCAGAGACTCTGTAAATACAGAATTAATCAACAAACCTGGTGATAAATGACCAACCATACCACCATACGTGTTGGCATATCGTGGTTTTATACAGGACTTCTTAGCTTACAGTTTGTAATTTGACATGTGTAGCTGCAGTGTTGTGCTTGACAGCTTAATAGGAAGTGGGCAACAGAAATGATTAGCTAATGCCAAGTGCCTTCTCACTTTAATAATGGAGCTAGTTGAAATAATTTTGAAAATTTATAGTTAATTTAAGTTTTTGCTGTAATAATATTGATTAATTATAACATTGTCATGTTAATGAATATTCAAAGTATGTTCAACCACTAATGGACTGTTGTATCTAGTTGCATAGTTTACTTCGTGTTGCCAAGAAAGCTTACTTCGTGTTGCCAAGAAAGCTTCTTTAGCTACAAGTATTAGAAATTTGAGCCATAGATTGTGTCTCTAGGGGAAAGTAGGCTAAAAAGACTGATTACTCAAGGGGTTATGGTTGCTATTCCCCTGAGCATGAAGTTCTCTGTGTATGGTAATGTCTTGCACTCTGCTTAATTCTATTAGTGTCTTCATAAGTTAATGATAGTAAAAGTTTTGTTGCAGTGTAGTTGTACTAATAGTACTCTGGTTACAGAGTAGGTTTGCGTACCTAACCTAGTCATCCAGCTGTCATCAGGTGGTCAGGAGTTCAATACTTGGGACAGTGCAGATGAATAAATGTAAAAGGAAACAAAATATAGTGTATACATTTGACTTGCTGCTGCAAAATATACTGTACACTGTTATCATATCTTTTTTAATTAGAAATGTTATAGTTGCCAAAATTTTATTTTTCAGGTCTGGAAAATCTGCCTACTGAACTGCAAAGAAATTTTCATCTCATGAGAGAATTGGATAAACGTTCACAGGAAGTCATGTGCAACATAGATCAAGTAAGTGCAGTCCACTTGTTGCTTCTGTTAATCATGAAATCATTGAATATATGAACTATTTTGAGTAAACTACACTATAATTTTTGAGGAAAATTCACTTGGGATCAAAGATTAAGAGACCTTCCCTGTCAGGGCTTTCAGTTCTTATGAGTTCCAAAATTTTGCATTGTACAAATTTTACAGTTTTACATTTCACTTGTAAGATATACGGCTGCAGACAGCCACTGAGGAGGAGCCTGCCGTATATGTGGTGGCACTGTGCACCTTGGGTGGATCAGCTGCAGGGGCCAGCTGTGAGCCAGACCTCCTTATAGCTTGTTTCCCAGCTTCTTACCATGGAGAAGGACCCTAGTCCTGCTCTGATGAAGTCCTGCCACAGGGGAACACCAGTTCCCTGCATGGTGTAGCTATGCACTGTACTGTAATTGTTGGTCGACCTTTCATAAGCATTTGCTCCTGTGTTTGAGGGTCTTTCCAGCCAGACAGATCGGGGTTAAGCAACAACAAAAACTACAACAGTTGCAGACAATAACTTTGCTGCTCTATTTTCTCTCTTTTGTTTTTATATTTAATACAGGAAACTTGCAGAATATTTTTAACAATTTGTTGGGCATCAGAACACATCACTGTGTTTTGAATGTCATAGCGTAATGTTGTACCTGAAGTGTTATTTTGTGCTCTTATGACTGGTGAGAAGTGCAGTATTTCATTTAGTGGGGGTTACTTTATGTATGCTCATATAATCCATGACTGTTAATGTCATCAAGTGACTAACTGTCCCTGAACGAAGGTATGAACAGTAGATTACAGTACTGTACATTATTGCTTGTAACTACATTTATACTGTTTTTTGAATATACAGTAAAACCCCAGTATAACGGACTAATTGGGGCCCAAGCCATTCCGAAAGAAACGAAAATCCGATAAAAGCGACATGCGGACTTCCCCCTGCTAACCCAGACTTTTTCCAATATATCAGACATTAGTCCGGATCACACCAGCGGTTTTTAAACTATTTTCACCACCATTGCAGTACTGTATAGTATTATACATCCACTTTAGTAATCAAATGGTATAATATATCTAATAATACTGTACTGTACACTGATGAAAATTTCTTTTATTTACCTTATTGTGATGAACGTAGTGGAAGTGGTTAGGCAGTCTGGACTGCTTCTGGCTTTATCGGATTTTTCTGATAGACAGTGTAAGAATTTAGTCTGGTACCTCAATACCGATAAAAGTGAATCCTGGTCTATTGAAGTCCACTATATCGAGGTTTTATTGTACTTGTGACTGAAACATTCAGTACATAGTATGGGGCTTTGTTGCAAATGTAATAAAGCATACCCTTGTTTTATGATGATTTTTAAAAATCCACTGCATAATGATTTATTGTACAGTACATTGAGTCAGTTTTAACATGGGTTCAACGGGGACACATTTTTGGCCAATGGCCATCTATCCAACAAAGTCCAAAAACAAGTTTCCAACTCATTTAAACTGGTTGTTATTTCGTTTGCTGCTTACCGCTGAAAAAAAGTAAAAACAAGTTTTCAACTCGCCTAACCTGGTAATTATTCACTTCAGTGCACCTAACGTGCTGCGTGCACTTCAGCACCACACTCTTGTTCCATCACTGACACTAACACATCCTGTAGTAATGAGTGCAAATACCATCTTAGAACATACAGATGATTGTAGACTTGCGTGAAGGCAATCATATAAGTGAAAACATCGTTCGTATATTAACCAGTGAGGCTTTGTATAGGATCATAATCATCGTATAAGTGAAATTCCATTATACATCGAAAAAGATCCTAACTTTTTCATCATCATATAAAAGTAATTGCATGCTGGTTCATTGTATAACAAGGGTCTGCTGTAATAGTTCAGTCTGTTTTATGTTTTCCTACAGATCTCAGACGAATACCTGAACACGGTAAAAAGTCTGAGTCCTGAAAAGCGGTCCGAGCAGATGAGCAAGATTCAGAAGATGTTCAATCGAGCCAAAGAGTTCAGTGATGACAAGGTGCAGCTAGCCATTCAAACCTATGAATTGGTTAGTATGTTATTTTTGTTTATACAGCTGTTCTTACAGTCATTAACTTGAGTTACCTGGCGTAGTGTTTAATGCTACAGTAAAACTCCATTTTTTCACGGTGGATGGGAGCATTGTGTGTTTTACTGTATATTGCTTTCTGATACAAGACATTAGTTACCCATCTTAAATCATAGCTGTTTTCTCCATGAGCATGTACAGTAATTGTTCTGCCTCTTTTTCCTATGGTGTTAGTGAATATGGATGTCACCACTGTAATCTTCCTTCCTCCAAGAAACATTATGTACTATACCTTTAACCCTTCCCCTGCAGTTTTGGTACATTTTGTTTTTAATTTAGACTGACACTGAAAGATGTGATCCAACTAAGAAAACTTCTGTAGTAGTCAAAGGCTTAAGAAGGTATCATGTATAATTGTTTCTGTTATTGGCACACATAAGAATTTTATGTAGGCAAACACCAAATTATTTAGTATCAGTAAAGTCTGAGGGTTGCATTGGGTTTGTATATTGCATGGTACAGAAAGACTGACTCATTTATTTTCAGGTTGATAAGCATATTCGCAGACTAGACTCTGATCTGGCAAAGTTTGAAGCAGAAATCAAGGAGAAAGCTCTCAATAACAACAAAAAGGAGGAAGAAACAAACAACAAAAAGAGTAAGTTTGCAATATTAACTTTGAATTATTATCATCATCATTTTAAGCTACAGTATTTGCACCTAAGCCCCTGTTGAGTATCAGGACCTTCTTAGCATGGGACCCTTTTTCTTCCCTCAGCCACTCTAATCTTTGCTTCTTTTATATAATCCTGAGTTTCATTTGTTCACTTTATATCCCAGTATTCCATGAGTAGAGGGCAGCCTTCACATAACACACAGGTTTTTGGTATTATGATAATATCCACCACCATCATTCTTGTTATTTGCTGGGGATATCACATTGAAATCTGATGTTTTGGTGTTTGTAGGAGCAGTTTGTGGTGTGCCAGTAGGATCATGTGATAAAGCAGTGAAGATGGCAATACTAGGGTCATAGCCACACACTGTTTCTTGCAGCAGTCGGGATCAACCCTGCAACCACATTCCCAGTTTGTCATTTGGTACACTCCACTAACACCTTTATTGCACTGAGGTACTGGATACTTGTAATCTTCAAACAGCTCCTTTCGTTATTCACCAGTACTCCGAGACCCCATCTCATTTACTTTTAGATGCCACTGTTCACAGACATTTGCAAAACCTGTAACCAGTCTGTAGGGGTCTCTCTCAGTTATTGCTAAGTAGCATATTATCATCTGCTTGCATCAGTTTGAAGTATTCTTTCTTCATCTTTCACCACCAGAATCAATCCCCTTTCCTAGTAACAATGTAAAATTTACTACTGCTTCTATATTGATACTGTACGGTACCTACATATTACACAGTATTCTAATTTTGTGAGCATATATCACATTATTATGTAATACAAGCTTATACTGTTCATTATAATGTTATAAAATTCAGATTGCTGCAGTTATAATACCGTTCTAATAGGGACGGAATACTCTCTAGTAATTTTTATTTTGGGAAAGAAACAAGTACACACAAGGGCAGAGAGTGTGCCATACTGTACTGTCCCATCCAAATAAAGTTGGAATGATAAACAATAGCAAACATACAGTACATTCCCCTAGTACGCGTGTTCAGAGTATGCGATCCACATTGTACGCAAGGACCTAATTTTTTCGAATTTTAGTGTATTTTTTATTAGTACGGTACGTGAATTGAACTCGTTCAAAGCGAGACGTGCAGTGAGGAGTGGCCCAGATCCGGGGTTACCTCAAGCACGCGACATTGCCACCCCAAGATGCGCCAACCACTAGTGATGGAGAGTGGATACTTGTCTGTGAGCCATTTCCTGGGGAGGATTAAGAGGATGATGCAATGTCTGAGGTGTCAGAAATAGACTTTGAAGGGTTTATGAATGGAGTGAGTGCATTAGCTCGTGAAAGTGTCGAAAGTGCTGGTGACTAGAGTGGTGAGGAAGGTAGTGTGTCAAGTGGTGCAGGAGTTGCACGCTAGGGTTCTGAGACAATTTGCTGTCAAGTCAATTCATCGTCAAACAATTCTCCGTCAAAAAATGGACGATTCCCCATCAGTGTACTTATTATTAATTAATCAATACATTAATAACTGTATTTCAGGGGGATCCATAAAAGTCAGTGTTCAATAGCATAGGCTTTGGATATTATTTATTAGTTGCACCTTTAGTGAATATTGACTAAAGGTACAACTAATAAATAATATCCAAAGCCTATGCTATTGAACATAGACTTTGATGGTTATTAAAGTATTGATTAATTAATAATAAGTATACTGTATTTATAGAATGACGGGGAATTGTCCAGGGTGCGAATTGTCCTGACGGGGAATTGTTCATGTTTTGACGGGGAATTGTCTGACGGCGAATTCTCTCCTGCACCACTCAACACACCACCTTCCTTACCATTCTTGTCACCAGCACTTTTGACACTTTCACTAGCTAATGCACTCACTTTGTTCATAAACCCCTCAAAGTCTATTTCTGACACCTCAGACATTGCATCATCCTCTTGATCCTCCCCAGGAAATGGCTCATAGACAAGTCTCCACTTTCCATCACTGGCGGTTTAATTAACTTGTTTCTTCCTCACTGTAGTCGCCTTTGAATTATTCTAGCGTCACCCATAGCTATCTTCATTAATGACGGCGAATTGTCTTGTTCTTGTTGTGATGGCGAATTGATGCTGAATTGTCCCAAAACCAAGTGGTGCAGGAGACAATTCGCTTGTTGTCCTCTTGGGTTAAGGTGAGCAGCCATTTTCTTGTTGGCTTAGTTAAGCCATATCCTTGTTGACTTAGTAAAGCCATAATCTTGTTGGTTTACTTTATCTTAGGTAATATGTCTTAGATAGTTCCCCTGCACAGTACAATACTTAGGCCTGAAAGGAGTCTCAAGGGTTGCCCATGAAGGGGGGGTGCTGCCCATATGTAATTTTTCCTGTAAGTTTATGTATTCAGAGTACGCGAATTCCTAGTATGCGCCGTCCTCTGCCGCCCATATACTCGCGTACTAGGGGGATGTACTGTATTTGGCTGGAGTGATAGATTTTAACTACACCAATACAGAAAGTCAATTTTTTTTTTTTTTTTTTTTTTTTTTTTACTATTAGCATGTTTCAGGTAACAATAATTATCAGTGCCTATTAAAGTTTCAGTGTTACCTATAAAGCCCATTTACTAGTTTCCCTCTAGTTTACAGTACCAGTTGTATAGAAAAAGCAATGATACTTTGAAACATACTCGGTATCCCTGGTATAATAGGAGGACATTGATTCATGTTGTCAAATTTCAGAAGGTCGAAAGAAAAAGGAGGAGAAAGGGAAACATAAACGCAAAGGGAACCAGTCCGATGAGGAGGAGACTACCCAGAAGGCCGGTCGCAAGAAACAGAAGAAGAAGGACACAGACTCGGCTATTGCATCAGTGTTACCGGGACTCTCTATTGCTCATCCCTCAGACGTGCTTGATATGCCAGTTGACCCCAATGAACCTACTTACTGCCTTTGCCACCAGGTGTCATATGGAGAGATGATTGCCTGTGATAAAATGGATGTAAGTATTGTATGCAGTATGGTATCTTGAGCTATATTTCCCTCATCCAATAATTCCTTTTACAATTCCTTCACTCTCGTGATGTAGTGTTTTAGTTTAGTATTGTTACTTCCAGATGATTTTATTTTGCCTAAGAAATACCTCTGGATGTGAAGAGGTTAGTTAAAACTGTATTTAGCTCTACCAGTATGAAGTCACTAATATGGTGAATAAAAGCCTCTGGAAGTAGTAAGAATAAAATATTGCAAGAACTGTGTCTTCAGTGTGAAGGGATTAAACTTTCATTACCAGTAATGCATTTTTCATGATAAAGCTGTTAATTAACTTGTGATCACTTTCCACAAGACACACCATTTAATATTAAGCAAGATGTCCAGCCAGTGAAGTATCAGGGTTGATAAAACTCACACTAGCATTTGTGTTTGTTCATCATGTACTTCCTCTATTTTGTTTTCTGTATACAGGTGGCCCCCATGTTACGAAGTCGACTTACAAATTTCAGATTTACGAATGTGGAAACCGTACTTCAAAATTTGAATTTTGATCTTAATATGCAATACGATGCAACAGCAGCGAGCCAAGTCCCAGTCTGCCAGGGCAGTCGTTAGTGTGAGCAATTGATGCTCTGATGCTCCACAGTGTTTTATGTCGTCAGCGTTTTTGGATACCCCCCTGGATCTTTGTTGTGTTTTGTGCATCCATCATATCTTTGAAATGCCTATCTGTCTTCTGCAACTGGTGAGAAGAAGAGGAAGGCAGTTACTCCGAGATGAAGCTCAGTTGCCCAGCATAAAGGCGGGAAGTCTTTAGGTTGTGGTACAGTTCCCCATCAGGAAGATTCCCTATCATTTATTTACATATCAATTTACTGTACATAGCAAGGACTGTATACTAGTTTTTGAGTTATATGAGTTGTGAAAGTGATGATGGTTTATATTATGATGAATGTAAAATGTGGCATCAAATGGTTGGTATTAATTGACAAAAAATAAAGCTAATACTGAAACATGAATGAGGCAGTGCAACTGTGTCAGCTTTCACATCATCGTTTAACATAAGGCAACATATGAGACATTAGCATTTATTTAATTGTCTAATACTTTTAAGTGAATGATCAATATACATTAAATTTATACCGGTACGAATAACATGCAATACACATTTTACGTGTACAGGTATACCCCGGTTTAACAGTGCAATTGGTTAGGTAAAAACCCATCGTTAGGTGGGGTATCATATATCGGGGTAGTTTTAACGTAAAGTATTGGGATGCGTTTTTCAGCCTTGGGTGTCCCCACTAACCAAGTCCAAAACCCACCCAAATGAGCCAGAAAACAAGTTTAAAACCAATCTATGTGGCCTAACAGCTGTAAAAGAAGCTAACCTAAGCCTAACACCGTTAAATAACTCACTAAAACCAACAAATAAAATCTGAAAATCGTCAAATATGTCTGAAAAAAATCAAACTTAGTAAACTGTACCCCAAAATGACAATGTTCACCCCACCTATGGCTAAAACACATTAATGTAAGTCTAAAAACTGTTTATAAATCAACCTAGACACAATTTTAGTCTAAAATATCATCAAAATTGGTAAAAGAAAATTCATAATCCATTGTTAAACCAGGGTTTGGCCATTGTTAGGCAGGGTGTGGCAGTATTTCTACCCCCACCATTAAGCTAGGGTATTGCACCTACGGGTATCATATATCAAGGTATTGTTGTATATAAATATGTAAGTTGCGTCAGGCTATAGATAGAAGAATCTCAGCCTACGGATGGGGAATCGTCCATTTTTTGATGGGGACTTGTCTGACAACGAATTTTCTAGGCTGCTACTTGTCCTGTTTTTGTTGTGATGGGGACACGTCCTGATGGGGAATTGTGAACCAGCCCATAATGGCCATCGCATGTGAACTTGGACTTTCACAGTTGATGATCTCAATTCAGTACAGTATTCAATAAATAACATGAGATATTCAACACCATATTATCAAATAGGCTTTGTGTTAATGATTTTACCCAACTGCAGGCTAATGAAAATGTTCTAAACACATTTAAGGAAGGTTTGGCTAGGCTTTGATGTTTGGTTGATCAGGTGTATTAAATGCATCTTCGACATGAAAAATTCAATTTTGACGTGAAAAATTCAACTTACGACAAGTTTCTTGGACCATGACCTGTTTGTAGGTAGGGGACGACCTGTACTGACAAACCAGATGACCTCAGTTATGTTTAGATACCAGTTAACATCCTTGATTATGATATTTAGTGAAATGTTTGGGAAGTTGCTCTTTTGCAATTAAGTGATTTTCAGCTAATGCATTGTAGTTTTTAAGAATACACAATGGTCTTAATTGAGGACTTACTGTAGCTACAGTACCTGACCAAGTTTTGTCACAATACCCTGTCTATTAAGATTAGTACTGAAGATGACTATTAATCTTTAGCATTTAAGGAGTTTGTTTGATTAGTATGCGAGGAAAATTGTATAGGAAATTAGTCCAAATTATTTTGAGAAAAATACAGTATGATACGAGGAACAGGGAGGATTTAGAGAGGGAAATGATTTTGTTCATTAGCTTAAAAAAGAAAAAAAAAAAATGAGGCTTGTAGTTGAATTGCACTATGGGGGGGTGGGGGAACTTTGCCATCCTCATGGACATGAAGAAATCAAACCTTTAGCTGTACCTTGGCCAATTTTAGTCTGTGTATCTAAAATTCCTCCAACCAGAGTATATGGAATCTTTTTCATTTGATTCTTGTTGTCTACGTATGATTTTATATAACCAAAGTGAGAATGTTGAACTGAAGAGCTTGGTAAACCCATCATTAACTTCACTACAAAGGCATCTCTCAGCCTTCATGAAATTGCTTGATAGTAGCAGAAATAAAATGTCAGTTGTCATCTGCTGGAAAGTATTAATAGGAAGCATGGCATCATTTGATGATATGACAGACTGCTTAACATTCCTTGAGGCAGGTGTTAAGAATAAATGGAATTAGAAGAAGGCTGCTGAAGGCATGAGAGACTTTTCATGGCAGTTATTTGCCTTTTGACATGGTGATTTTCATTATTTTGCAGCTTATTTCTCATAGCTGAGTGGTAAAGTGATTCACTGCTGTGGATCTTAATTTCTATCCATACCATGTTTCCATAACTAACATCATATTCTAGAATTAATCTCATATTGCAACTAAGCATTCATAATGGAGGAATGGCAGTTTTTGGAAAAGTTAAAGTGTACAGAATTTAATGCTTGTGTCAAAATGAGAGGGAGGCTGATAACTTTGAATTAAAGCTAGTTAGGAGTGAGACTGTGCTCTGTCTCTTTACAGTGTATTATTAGCATGTGTGTGGATGATCTTACAGTCATCATCTTGCAGTTAATTTTTTTCCCGCAGGAGAGTAGGGACCTGGAGAGGTTGTGGAATATCATCTAGATGTAATGTCACCTGTGGAGATATTTTCTGACTCCATACTGCAAGATCTCTCTCCTCTACTGAATACAGTTGTCTAGCAGTTGATAGTCATATCATCATCATCATCATCATCATCTTCACCATCACCTCTTTTTTCCCAGAATAGGACAGGGTTGGGTAGGGTTCTTAAAGCAAGATAAAGTGAAAACTCTCAATGGACTCCCAGTGAAATGGGTTAGACACTAGAACTTTTTTTTTTTTTTTTTTTTTGCTGAACGGTACTGGAGGAGTTAGTAACTAAATAGCAGTGTTAATGGAGGTTTCTTGTGGCATTGTTAAAACTTCTCCTCTCTATTAAAAAATAACACTGGCTTCTTAGCAAGTGTAAAATGTACTGAGTGTTGGCTATTTTAAGTGTTAAACTCCTTGAGATGTCCACATCTTCTGTATATTATTCTTCTTACCACTAGATAGTTTTATTTATTGCCAGAAGGATAAATAGGGACTTGATTAATGTCTTCACTACAAAGGAAATCACTGAAACTATGTAAATGGTCTTGTAGCAGCAAAATTAAATTTAAAAAAATAACATGTCTGGGCCAATGTGGCAGAAGTAAAGTGATATAATGACTTACATTAATATTCTTGATTTCTTTTTCAGTGTCCAATTGAATGGTTCCACTTCGCCTGTGTGGGGTTGACAACCAAACCAAAAGGCAAATGGTATTGTCCAAAATGTTCCACAGAAAGAAAGAAAAAATAGTAAAGGATGCTATAGGAATACAGAGATTTTTTTTTTTTTTTTTTCAGAGGATGTTAGTGTATTTATAATATTTTGTTACCAAGGAGTTATTTAGTATGAATGATATTTAACCAAGTACAGCATAATAGAGATGTGTAAATATAAGAATAGTGTACAGTACTAGTATGTTGAACTGGGAAACCAGTAATAAAAATCAGTATTATATTAGGGGACCAAAACATTGTAACATGATGTGTAAATGGTAGTGTGTTTTTAGTGAGTGTCTAGAAGCTCTTGTCTTAAAGATAACGTGGCAGGTATATAATAACAGTAGTACAGTATGAAAATTAAAATTAAGTAAGAGTCAGCATTAATTAAAACAATTATAGAAAATTTTTGCACATTCTAATAGTAATTCCTTCATAACTTGTTTCTTGTGCTTATAAAGATTTTCTTTTACATCTGAGGCATTTATATTGGTGTCATACCATGTACTGTGTTGCAGTCATAGAGCTGTTTGATAATAATATATATTTGAAAATTCTTAAACTAGTTAGATTGAGGAATTTTTCAATTGTGATACTATGGTACAGTTTTATACTGTGCTGATCAGGAATATGGGTGGTTGCATGGGAATGGTGTGTGAGTGGGGAAAGTATGTGAGGTTTGGATAAGAGAAAGGGCAGTGCTGGAAAGGATGTGAAAATTGGAAGGTGAGAGATTGGGGTACAGTATGTATGTAAGACTGAGAGAGGAATTTGGGAGGATGATGGTGTAATGAAGTGTAGAGCTGTACAGAAGTTAGTTGAAACATTGTTTGTATAGTGTACAAAGGTTATATGCTTGGAAACAAGGGAAAGTTGCATTTTTGCATCAGAAAAAATCAAATGATAGGCTAGATTAATGCGGGTTGTGGTTTAAAGGTACACTGTTACATTATGGTTAAGCTTATTGATAAAATTTATGCATGTTTGAAATTACTTAACAGATGGTTAATGTATGTACTTTACATGTATTACACAAGTAGAATATTGATATGTTACATGATAAAAATTATGAACAGATGCACACATTATATATTTTACTACTAGATTTTGCTGGCATTGTATTTATGAAGCCCAATTTGGAGATTGCTCGTAAATGAAGTTGACCATTATTTAATTATTTGCCATTGCTGTACTTGAGTTAGGTCTTTTCTTGATCTCTTATTTTCAACTCGGTGTACTGATACAAACTTGGAGGCCAAAGCTTATAATAAAGCTTGTCTTATCTTTTCTTTTTAAATAAAAATAATAGCCATACATTTCATCTTTCTTCACATAACCTACTGATTGTTCCTGGTGTCATATATCTATCAGTGTATTACCTGTTTTGACTGAAACTCGGAGAAGCAGGAGGAAGTGTGGGAATAATAGTAAATGCAGTTGGGGTGGGTTCTTTAGTGGAATTAAGGTATCAGTACTGTACCTGTATATGTGATACAGCTAGTGACATGAGGCAAGAAAATTGATAATGGAGTGTAGAAAAATGTTGTGGAATACTCTTCAGTGATAAATGTGAAGATGTTAGCTTCTTGTTCATCAACACTTGCAACATGGCATCACTTCGGATGTATGGAAAGTGAAAGACATACTCTGTCACTCTTCCTTCTGTCTACGGTTGACTCTACACTACAGTAAGTGACAAGCCAAATGGCTTCCTCTACACCAGGAAACCATTTACTATGCTGGGTGGTAACCATATACTGTAACTAACTTAGGGCACCTTGTGGTTTAATGGGTAATTTGGGTGTTCCAATCAGATTGAGCCTGTATAGGTTTATATCAAAGGGGTGGTTGGGGATTATTGCTCCCATAATGCCACTCAGGGATGAGTGAGGCTGATCACTCTCATCTTGAATATCAGGACAGACTTGCCTAGCCCTGGGCTCCTACACTTCTCATGAGGCAACACAAGATTAGATGATATATGTATGTATGCATAATATGGTCAAAATGTGGATCCCTGTTTTCATCAAGTGCAGTTGTCTGAGAGCGTTCATGAAACTTTGACAAATACAGTGTAGTAGAATTAGGTGGCAGTGGAGTGTGGGAGGCAGATTGATGGGTGGCTAATGAATGACTGGAGGTTGACTCAGGCTGGCTATTAGAGCTCTGGAAGGTGATCACAACCCTGTAGATTCTTTCCATGTAGTGGTGGGCAGGACATGCTGACCTAATGTGTTGTGTGGTCATGGTAAGAGCGCAGCTTGAGGAGAAGGTAGGTTGGGAAGAATTGTGAGGTTTTCTTGACTGTTTGTGGTGTTAAGTTGCTCTTCAGTGCTGTTAGGCTGGGGCACTGAGAAGGCAGTCTTAAGAAGAGAGGACTCTTGTGAGGAAGGCTGAGCTGGTGCTGGAGCAGAGAAGTATGGATGATGGTATAATCAGTTCAGGGATTGAGATGCCACAGGGGCATTAGAAGAGGTGGAAGTGTGGGGAGTGAGGGGTTGTGGGTAGGGAATGTGTTTCCTTAACTACCGCATGGAGATGGGTTAGAGTCAGATTACTTGTCATCCTCTTTTAGGGGATTTGGGTGAACCTATATTAATATGAGGGTGTTGGGCTTTGGTACTTCGGGGTTATGAATAGCACTGGAGATTGTATGAAGGTTAATTCAACTGCAAGAGTGAAAAGCAGCTGGAAGAAATTTAGAAAGCTGTTACAATTACTGACAGTGAAAAAAACTATGCATCTGAATGGAGGAGCTACTGTATATGCTTTGTGTATACAAAGTGCTATGATCTATACAGGTAGTGTTGCTGCTTAACCCCAGTCTGTCTGGCTGAGCAGACCCATCAACCACAGATGAGTACCTGCTTCCACTGGGCTGTCTTACAGGTACAGTACAGTACATACACCATGTTAAGGAATTGGTGCCCACTTGTACTAGCCACCACTTCAGACCAGGTCATTCCCTACAGTGAATGCTGGAGAATATGAGGAGGCTGGGTTCCTGGGTGGATGATGCAGTGGCTTTGCTCCATGCAGGGTAAACAATGTTATTACATGTAGGCTCTTGGGGAGTGGGGTGGCTCAGTGGTAGAGTGCTGGATTTGAGATCGCGTGGTTGAGAGTTCGCGCCCTGCATGGGTAGCTGCCGTTGCTGGGAGAGGTAGTGCACTTCTGTAACCCTAGTAGAGCTATATGATTTGTTTAGGTCTAGCCTGAGGGAATAATCCCTTTAAGTGTAGGCTCCTCATCAGCACCTGCACTGTACCAGCATATAGGCAGTAAAATGGAAAGATAATCGTACAGTATACTGAAATGAGTGCGGTGTGGATGCATAATCCCACACTAGGGGACAACTGTAAGTACAGATTTAAGAGGATGATTGGGCATTTAATGTGTATAGGGTGATGTGTATGGGTATGCTGAGGTGGTCTGGACACTTGGAAAGAATGTATGTAACAGACCAAAACACTATACATACATCAGAATGGGAGGGGCAGCCCTTGCAGACATAAAGTTTGTAAAGGCTCCAACATGCTTGCATGGGTCAGGCATGTTAAGAAAAATTGGGATAAGGTCCTGAGGAGGAATTGCATGGATAGGGGACTTGACTGGAATTCTGTGGGAGTCTTTGCTGTTTGGTGAGTCCATCAGATTAAAAAGTATGACTTATGCAAGCACGGAACACTGTCTTTTGGTATGTATACATGAGTGACGAATGTATGTACGTATGTATGTACGGTATGTAGCTAATTCATTGGATGTGTTAAATCTTATACAACAAAAGTGTACAGTACTTTTAAGTTGAAGGAAATCATCTGGCAGTAACAATTAGAATATAGTTAAACATTCTCACACCCTGAATAAGTTACTGGAGACTTTCTAACTTTCAGATGATATGAGGATACTCCTAAGCGTAGACTGTTGCACCGGTCGAGCAGGGCAGTATTCCCACAGTAGATGGAAAGCTAATGGCAAGGAGAGCTGGAGCTCTCGTTTTATCAGCCCTAGGGACTAGTTCCTGACCATCCCCCTTTACTGTATTTTGTCAGTGTTTCAGTAACACAGAGAGAAGGCCAGCATGCTCTCCGGTACAAGTTTCTTTAACTGTCAACACCAAACTACACGAACATTACACACGACACTTCCTATTTGCAGAAAGAAAAAAAATGATGTCATTGAACTAAGCCTCAGAGACTCCGGGGAGGGGGGGGGGCATAAATTCCCCCATCATCCGCCCCTCTCCCGGTGACGACTCAACGAGTTGCCTGGAACCATTGTCCGACTCACTTCTTCGCTTCTGCAACATTCACGGCCTTTCCTCTAACTTTCTCTCTGATGAGCTCTCCTCCTCTAAATCTCACCTTCTCTTCTTGACAGAGACTCAGCTACCTTAGGCAACTGATAGCAAACACTTCTCTGTATCCTCCTACTTCCTCTATACTCATATCAAAGCCAAAGGTGGCTGTTGTGTATATGTACGCAACGACTTACCTTCCTCTTGTGTTCCTGAACTTGATTCTTCTTAATTCTGTGCTCTCTGGCTTTGTCTTTCCTGTCATTCTCATACTGAATATATCTGTGCTGTTTACTTATCCGCTAATTCTACTGACTATGAAAACTTCGACTATGGAACACATCCTATCCGTTTCTCCTTTCTCAAAAATCTGCATTCTAAGAGATTTTAATGTGGCTCTCCTCTCCTTTCACTGATCCACCTGGTGAAAAACAAGCCTACATCTTTTCTATCCTTAATGACTTAGTGGAGCTTGTACAGCATCCTACCCTCGTCCCCGACCGCCTTGGAGAGATTTTCAACATACTTGACCTCTTCCCTTCAGCTGATCCTTCTGCTTACACTGTTAACCTTTCCTCTCCTCTGGGTTCCTCCGCAACCTTATCACCTTAACCTGTTCTATCGCTCCAGTACGGCCTGTGGACTCTCCAAAGAAACATCGTTTGTGGCACTTTGGAGCTGCTGATTGGGAGACTCTCAGGCAGCACTTTGATTTTCCCTGGAATGATTATTGCTTCCGTGGTCGGGAGCCATCTGAGTGTGCCTTGCACATTACGGAAGTTATTCTCTCGGGCATGGAAACATACATTCCTCTCTAATATCCTTTGACTAATACAAAAAAGCCTTGGTTTAATCACGCTTGTTCTAATGCTGTCCACAACACGGAGAGGGCCTATAAAAGGTACCGGAGCCAACCCACCGCTGAATCACATCTTTTTATGTTTCTGCCCGGAATCGTGCTAAGTCTGTTCTTCGCTGTGCTAAAAATAATTTCATCCGTACTAAATGCTCTCAATTCTCCAACTCGAATTCTTCCCGCTCCTTCTGGCACCTTACCAAAAGCCTTTCTAACAACTTTACCTCATCATCCTTCCCTCCTCTTTTCTACTCTGATGGCTCTGTAGCTATTTCTTCTACTGATAAAGCAGATATCTTCATTCAGGCTTTCTCCTCCAATTTCATATTCGACGATTCCGGTGCTGTTCCTCCATCACTTCCTCCCTCTGACTTCCTCATGGCTGACATTAAAATTTCTTCAACTGATGTATTTTCTGCCATCACTGGCCTCAATACTAACAAGGTATATGAGCCTGATGCGGTCCCTCCTGTTGTCCTCAAGAACTGTGCTTCTGTGCTTTCACCCTGCCTAGGTAAACTCGTTCGCCTTTGTCTATCAACGTGTACCTTTCCTTCTTGCTGGAGGTTTGCTCTCATTCAGCCTGTCCCAAAGAAGAGTGACCATTCCCAACCCTCTAGCTATCGCCCAACTGCTTTAACATCCTGTGTCTTAAAAGTTTTGGAGTCGTTTCTTATCAGAAAAATATTAAAGCATCTTTCCTATCACAACCTTCTTTCTGATCGCCAGTATGGGTTCCATCAAGGAACGCTCCACTGGCGATCTTCTCACCTACCTTTCAGACTCCTGGTTATCCTCCTTTTGGGACTTTGGCGTAAGCTTTGCCATTGCACTGGACATCTCAATGGCTTTCGATCGAGTGTGGCATAAACTGTCCTCTTGCGGTTTCCATCATTCTATCTGTGCCTTCATCTCTAGCTTCCTTTCTGGTCGTTCTATAGCTGCTGTTGTAGACGGGGCCGTTCTTCTCCTAGATCTATCAACAGTGGTGTTCCTCAGGGCTGCCCTATAACCAATTGTCTTCCTTTCATGCATCAATGACATTCTAAGCTGTACATCTAACCCTATCCACTCATACGCAGATGATCCCACCCTTCACCTTTTCATTCGGTTCCAGCAACGTCCATCTCAGCAGTTACTTCAACAAACAAGGGATGAGGCTATGGCACACCTAATGTCTGACTTGGCTCGTATCTCTAACCAAGGGAAAAGTAATCTTGTTGTTTTTAATGCAACAAAGACTCAGTTCTTACACCTATCAGCTCGACAAAATCTTTCACAGGAGTTACCACTAATGTTTAATAATATCTGGCTCAATCCTTCATCATCCAAAAACATACTTGGGGTTTCACTCTCTCGGGATAATCATGGAAAGATCATATTAAATCTCCTGTAAAACCTGCTTCCAAGAGATCGGGTGTGCTAAGCCGACTCCGTACCTTCTTTATTCCTGCACAGTTGTTGACTTTATGCACAGGTTTTATATGCTCCTGTGTAGAGTACAACTCTCATGCGTGGGGAGGCTCCCGACATGCATGAGAGTTGTTCTTTATTCCTGCACAGTTGTTGACTTTATGCACGGGTTTTATATGCTCCTGTGTAGAGTACAACTCTCATGCGTGGGGAGGCTCCCGACATGCAGATCTTCTCAACAAGGTGGCGTTTTGTCTCATTAACTTTCCTCTTACTGACTCCCTTCTACCTCTGTCTCTTCGCCGCACTGTTGCATCGTTATCTCTTTTCTATTGCTACTTCAATGGTCACTGCTCCTCTGAACTGTCTGCTTGCATCTCTCCACCACTACGACGGGCGAGTAGCACCCGTCTGGCAACAAACTCTCATCCCTTTTCTGTCCAACTCTCTAATGCAAGAGTGAACCGTTACTCCGAGTCCCTCATTTATGCAACTGGTCAGCTCTGAAACTGTCCCCATCTGTCTGTTTTCCTACTTCCTATGATCTCCAATCTTTCAAACGCATTGTGTCCAGGCATCTCGAAATGAACGGATCTTGAATTTGGCTCTTTGTTGTATTGTTTTTGTTCTTGTCTTCGAGGAAACGGTTTGAGGACTCCTGGCCTTTGGTTCCTTCTTCCTTGCATCAAAAAAAAAAAAAAAAAAAATAACTTGGCAACAGCAGGAACAAAATAGTTACGAATTCTTCCATCCTGAAAGGGATAATCCCAGTAGTCAGTACAGCAGTATGGGTTGTGAATAACATACATTACAAAACTAATTCACTAGCCCAGTAGGTTAGTAATATTCTGTAAGTTACAAGATTTGCCAGACGGCAATAATCAGGAAAAGAACATGGGAGACGATTTCACTACTGTTGTGCTGAAACCCAATTACTATGCAAAGTTGGGTGGCAATCGTATACCCAGATGGAAACCTGGTGGTCTATTGGGCTAAGATGCTCCAAGCAGATGTGGCTTATAAGAAGTTTGCATCTGAGGGATGGTCTGGGTTTATTGCTTACCAAGCATAATGCCCCTCGGTGGATTCCAATTGGACACTTGTCTACCCTAAGAAGCCTTGTCCCAGGCCCCTATGTTTCTCGTGGAATTATGAGGAAGTGGCTGATAAGTAGATAGTAGATCAGCCGTAGTATGATGCGTTTGGTCGATTCAGCTCCAGCCCAAGGAGGTACTTTTGCTGCTCCCAGATAATTACTGTTTCTACACAATGGCGTTGTGTTCGTATTATACTTGATCTCTCCAGTTTTTCTTTTCTTTCTTTCTTTTTTAGGGACTTCAGACTGGAGGAGTTAGATGTATGCTTCAATAACCCATTAGGTGCTGGATAGGGTCTACCTCACGAGGTGGCATGGATATAACTAGGCAGTGGATATGCCCGGTTATACAAGCGTCCTTCAACTCCCTCCTCATCCTCCCCGAAAGGGTGATAGTCTAGTGTAAGAGAGGGCAAATTCAGCCTGCCGTCACTAGGGTTGCAAGTACAACAACAACAACTGCAACTACTACTACTACTACTCAGTGCTGCCATCGAAGTAAACTGAATCCCGCTAGAAAAGCTAAAAAAAAAAAAAAAAAAAATGCTAGACTGGAATAAAAAGCAAGATAATTCTTAAGTACGAAATGACATACACAATAAAGAAATCCAGAATACTTTGAAAAAATCGCGCTATTGTATTTCCTGTAACTACATTCATGCAAGAAAATGCTTAGTTTGAACAAATCTGTAGTCCTACTGTACATACCAAAGTAATGGCTGTAGAACATTAATTACTCACTCACCTCTTTAAAAAACAAGTTCTGAAGGTTTGGGAGGTTTCAATTTTGCAAAAAGCATCTCCAGGGAGTCTGTACATGTGACACATTTTTCCACCTCGTTTTAACTCTTTCACTCCTACGATTTTTTCTGTTCTTGCTCTTTCCAGACGATTTTATTCAGATTAGACAGACATTCTTGAACTGGAGGGGTTACAGTCTTCATTAATCCCTTCAGTATTAGGCCTGTGGAGATGTCAAAGGCTGAATAAAACCGTCTGAGGGTAGGGAAAAAAAAAAAAAAAAAAAAAAAAAAAAGCGTCACCGGACTGAACGGGTTAATTTTACTCAGACTGCAAGAATGGCATTGACCATTTGTGCTGACGTGGGATTACTCAGATTATTCTGCTCTGCTTACTATGAATGATTTTTTTTTTCTTTCCCCCAGCTTCCGCACTGGAGCGAGGAAGGCCAAGGGTTGATAAAGCATTACACGTTTTCATGATTTACTGTGTACAGGAATTTTTAAATTAGTAAATGATATCTGCTTCAACACTGATATTAATGTGGCAGCATTTATATTGAAAGAGCTGACAAAATAGTCGCCAGATTCTAAGTTTGTCCGCTAGATATCACATAAGAGCCAGATCCGGCGAGAAACTAAAATGGCAACAACTACTACTGCTATTAAAATATTAATCAGTTCAGTACATCTCTAATCCCTCAGATTTGAAAAGTCTATCCTATAGTGAATAAAATCGTCAGGAAACAGCAAGAATAAAAGTGAGGTATAACCAAGTAGACATAATTTGTTCATTAAATTTGTTCAGTAGTGTAGTATGATCTGTTCAGAAGATGCCAACGTGAATGCGGCGTAGAAAAGTAGGAGTGTCAGCTTGTGGAGATAGGAAACTAAGAATGTAAGCTTAGGGAGATGGAAAAGAAAGAATATAAGCTTACGGAGCTAGAAAAGTATGACTGTAAGCTTATAGAGATGGGAAAGGAAGTGTGGAGATTTTGAGGCGTTATCCTTGTGCGGTTAGGAAGCTTACTATAACACCTGATTCACTGTTCGTTAACAAATTGGGGAAAAAACACCGATGTGGGACTTATTGTACTGAAGTTTCGCCTCATCGCTTCCTCAGAATACAATTGCTGAATATACACCACATTTCCTGTATATATAGCAGAAGGCAGAGGGGGTGTGAGGGGGGGTGAGGTATTGGCTACAGAGGTGGTAGAGGGGGAGGCAGGTAGGGTAAGGAAGGTGAGGTCAAGGGGAAAGAGGTTACAGATCACGGCACAAGGACGGAGAGGAACAAGGGACAGGTGAAGTGGGAAGTCCTTAGGAAGAGGGAAGGAATGTTGGGTAAGGAAATAGAGGTCACAAGGGGAAAGGACTTGCTGATTCCAACGCAGATGTGTGTGTGTGTGTGTGTGTGTGTGTGTGTGTGTGTGTGTGTGTGTGTAGCTACCATCGCATTTGCCTGCTTCAGTACCATCACTCAAGAGGTCAGCGCACCAGCGTGCTAAATTGGTACAGGTTGGCGCCATGGAGGTAGGATACCTCAATGGTTGGCGCAGGAGGCGGGTCGAAAACGGCGTGACGTCACAGGAAGGGAAGACTGAGGGTAGTACGAGTCAGTAGAGGTCAGTCCAGGTACGTCAGGTACATAGTAATTATCAGTGGGAAGTCTGTTTTCTGACGCGACATCTGTTAATGAAGAATGCCCAATGCTTGTGAAGTCTTTGGCTGCCACTCAGTATATGTAAAGGATGGCAATATTACTTTTCATACATTTCCTAAAGACGAAGAACTGAGGCACGAATGGATTACCGTATGCAAACGACGAGATGGTACGAATCCTGCCACTTCGTGTGTTATTATATGAATTATATATAATATATATTATTACATGTATATATATATATTATTACATGTATTCGTGCTATTCATTTTAATTTGAGAGAGAGAGAGAGAGAGAGAGAGAGAGAGAGAGAGAGAGAGAGAGAGAGAGAGAGATTAAGTATGGCCTTGACCCCACGCATAATCCTTCCAATGTTTCCATTTTCTTTTTTATAGGTGTTTTTGGCTCGGCTTCCCGTTCAGTAAACGCCTAACGTACTGCGGGGCTCTCGAGACCGGGGCTTAGACAAATAAGAGAGAGGCAGGACACAAAAACTCCAGGCAACAACCTTACACGTGTATTGCTTAGTTAGACAGGGGAATAAGTAGATGTTACAGACACTACTGGGCGATTGTAAACTCTTATGTCTAGATATGGTTAGTAGTTTCTCGCAGGATACTGTTTTGGAGTCACAGTCAATAGCACTTAAGGCAGAGCGTTCTCAATTAGGGAAGTCCAGGGTTTCTATACGTGTGGAGTTGTTAAGGTTATTTCACACTGGGGAGGGGGTTGTAAGGCACTGGGGTCTGATTGTGATTATGGTAGTACGAGATAATTTCTGATGGCAGCGTATTTACTTTATTACCCTCCACTCGCATTCTGCTTTTAACTGATTATTATCACTATCTCTACAACCTGGATCTTGTCACTGTATTATTCTGTACACTGTTCACTGTACAGGGTATCTATTATTCTCTCCAACACTACGAATTGTCGCTGATTCCTGCGACAAGGTCAATTCACTGTTCTGCCTAGGCACTGTTTGATCACTGATAGCGCACAGTTAGGGTCACTCTGGTCTGCGTCTGGCACCAGGGGCACGGGCGGAGGGGCGGCACAGGTCCGCTACTGACGGGGCTGGGGACCACCAGGGGCCTCCGTACTCAGAGGGCACGGGACCACACGCAGGGGCGTCCGTTCTCGTCCAGGGCTCTGGATGGCGAAAGGTCTAGCGCTCTCAGGGCTGGGACCAGGAATGTGGCCCTCAGGACTGGGGCCGAACAATTGCCTGAAACGGTAGTTCAGGCTCCTGACGAAGGATGAGGACCTCCGCCGTCGAGGTGTGGGGAGTTCCCTCCCGGGAGTTCTGGAGGTGGTCTTGGGTTCCCGAGGGCTGCGGTCCCCGGGGCTTGGTGGCGCCGACAGGAAGGGGCTGTGGCACCGGTCTGCGTCAGGGACCGTCAGGTGGGTCTCCTCCAGAGCCAGTTGTAGGGAGCAGAGGCCGGGTGAGACTACAGGGCCTCTCCAATACTCCTCTATGCCCGAGACTCCCTCTGTGTCTGGGGTCGGGGAACAGGCGTCAGTTCCAGGCGGTGGAGTGGCTACAGGCCGTCTTCTGCCGTAGGGCCCAGCTAATGAACGTGACTTCCTGGGGGCGTGGCTACAGGCTGTCGCCAAGGCCCGGCTACTGGCCGTGGCCTGAGAGAGCGGGTGGCTGCCAGCAAACCCAGGGGCACCTTCGGAGCGGCTATTGGCCGTCTGACGAAGGTGGGAGCAGCTACAGGCCGTCTCCTTCAGGAGGGGTGTTGAGCGGCTACAGGTGATCTCAGGGGGAACACCTTCGGAGCGGCTACAGGCCGTCTCCTGATGAAGGCGGGAGCGGCTACAGGCCATCTCCTCGTTACCCTCAGATTGGCTACAGGCCGTCTCCTTCAGGAGGGGTGAGCGACTACAGGCCGTCTCAGAAAGAACACCTTCGGAGCGACTACAGGCCGTCTCAGAAAGAACACCTTCGGAGCAGCTACAGGCTATCTCCTGGTTACCCTCAGAGCAGCTACAGGCTGTCTCCTTAGCGAGGGGCGAGCGGCTACAGGCCGTCTCAAGGAAGACACCTTCAGAGTGGCTACAGGCCGTCTCCTGACGAAGGCGGGAGCGGCTACAGGCCGTCTTCTGATGAAGGCGGGAGCGGCTACAGGCCGTCTCCTTAAAGAGGGGTGAGCGGCTACAGGCCGTCTCTGGGGTGCTGGCAGGAGCTGGATAGGCAGCTCCACCCCTTAGCTGGTTGGTGATGGTAGTGTGGTATTCCTGCTATGGTGACGGCGGGCGAGCTCCGGGTGATAGGGGCGCGCGGACCGGGCTGACTTTGGCCGTTGTCGCACCACGTCCCGGTGCGCTGCCGCTGTTCCTCTGTGGGCTCCTTGTGGGATTGTTCTCAGGGGCACTATAATGAATTTTATCCATCATAATGTTTCTACACAAATAATAAATGTTAATTTTGTCACGTTAAAATGAGCTGGCGGATACGCCGTTATCTTTTCTTCTTATCTTATGAAGTACTTAACAGAGTGTTAAGAGAACCTGGGCATTTCACACACACCAAACTCACGAAATAATATACCTAACTGGCAACTGTTGGCAGTGATTCTTCCTCTCCCCCCCTCAAATCTCTCTCTCTCTCTCTCTCTCTCTCTCTCTCTCTCTCTCTCCCTACATAAGACGGCAAATGAAATAGTATTACACTGAAGTTTAATTCACTTCTCCGACTTTACCATGAAACTAATTATTGTTGCAGACTCCATTACAGGTGATGAAGTGAATGCCAAAAGAAGAGGGAAAAAAATGCTACAGATGAAGCTGCTGCGTCACTTGGGAGTGCTACAGAACGGGTAAAAGAAAGAAGTGATTGAGAAAATGAAAGACTTGAAATAATAGTGGAAAGGAATAGGCTTGTAGGTTTAAAAAAATGGGGATGGGTAAAAGAAAAACGTGACTGAGAGAGAGATAGAGAGAGAGAGAGAGAGGGAGAGAGGCGGTGACATCTGGCCACTCGAGTCCTACCCACTACGTCACGGCTTTCTCAAACCAAACCCCGCCTACATGCGTACTTTAGTTGACCTTCCCATCAGTTATCTTCCCCACTCTTGCCTCCGCCGTCGCAGCTGCAGCTTCGTCCTTGAGTTGTCTAGTCTCCCCCGAGCAGTTTATATTTCTCTGTGACAATTTATCTCGAAGTTTATATATCCATTCAACAAATTTTATCACAGCAAAACAAAGCATCGTCATCGCGAAGATTTTAATTTACACTCAAAACTCATCATAACAAGGGCGCTCTCCTCTCTTGCGAAGAAATGTCCATATAATAATAATAATTCAAAACAAGAAATCAGCTAACCTCTTCATGCTGCCTAATATCCCGGGAAGAATTTATGTCAGAGGTATATAAAATAGTCTATCGAAGTAAAACATTGGCCAGCTCCTCATACAGCCTACTTCCAAGTAAAGTTTACATCCAGTGTACTGTGTGTACATCCAGTTTAAGAAGGAAAAAGCATCAACGCTACGATCCACTTCGCCGACATGGAGAAATCCAAGATCGTCCATGGGTATGTTATCTAAACTATACGCCTACTGTCTGTCTATCTATCTAAATATCTATCTATCTTTGTGTCTCAGCTTACCATAGAATCCTCTACTACCTCATTAGGAATTCAGGGCAAAGCTACTCTGTCGAAACACTTCTGGTGCGACCTGTTGTTCTCTCCTGATCAGCATTTATATGGGCAATAAATCCCAATCACCCGTCGGATGCAGTGCCAGATTAAGATTTTGTGGACCCGAGAGCTTCAGATACTGTGAGGTCCACCAGGGGAAAAAATAAAATAAAAAATGAATTCTGCGAACGCAGGACTGAATAAATTTCAGCTGGTCGTGTTGCATGCTATCTGATGGATTTAGATGAAACTTTTATGTGAGTCTGTCTGGTTTCTACGAAGGTTTTCTACAATATACCATTTTACCACCATGATTTTTAGGGGTCAAGGCCTCCTCTCCCAAATAATAATAATAAAAAAAGGCAGATATTGCTTTATCATAGCAATATACCGGTATGTTGCAGAATGGGCTTTCACTTGTTTTGCAGCATTGACGGAGAGTAACCCCAAAGATGTTTTCCGGGGTCAGTCCCTTTCTGAAAAAAAAAAAAAAAAAAAAAAAAAAAAAAGTGGGGGGGGGGGGGGAAGCACGGCAGGTTGATTTGAACAATACTTTTCAAATGAGTTTTTCTGGGACATGGAAAGCTTTTCCACTATATAACATTTTACCCCACTGATTTTCAGGGAGGTCAGGTTCCCCTCCCCCAAATTGAAACGATCCAAAATAGAGCTTTTCCCATCCAATTACGCTTGGTATAAGGGGCTGTTATCCGTAATATGACATTTTTGGAAAGTGACCCCCGTAATGTTTAGGGGGTCAGCCCCTCCCAATATTTAAAAATAAATTTCTGATATCGGAGGGCAGATATGGCTTTGACATCTTTGTGTACGCTGTAGAATGGGATTTCATCCGTATATGGATATTTTGGTGGCATGGCCTTTATGATTTCAGGAGGCTCAGCCCCTCCTCAAATAAAAAACGGCCAGAAACAGGGGAAAGAGGAAGGTATGCACGTCGCAGGTTAGAATATGCATTATTGTTTATAAAGGTAAGAATACTACACATCTCGGTTTACAGTTCTAACCACAGCTATAATTCCAACATTAGCTTTGCGTAATTTCTTGGAAACAAATTTATCCCGTACGCCAGTAAATTGTAGGCCCAGCAACCAAACATTCTTTGCTGAAACAATTATATTAAAAGAGTTATTTACGTGGCTGGCAAATTTACAACCTGTTTAATATATATGAATTGATCCCTATTTTAAGCTTAGCGATTTAAGAGTGCTTAAACTTTCATTCGGCATTCGGAAATGGAATAACTCTTCACTTGCATCTGTATGTGCCTCACGAAATTCATGAAGCAGCCTTATCTCGTTTTTCTTCTTCGCTGCGTCAGTAAGATTCCTCCACACATTAGATCCTGTCATTTTTCACGTCCACTTCCCACACAGCTCTAGGATCACCTCTTGTCATCATACTACCCTTAGACGATTTGGTTTTCATGATAATTTATGTTACTCCACGGCTTTATTATTATTATTATTTTTCTTTGATTCGGTTACTCAGTGAGGCATTGTTAGTGTTGTGTTTTTCACCATATATACAGTAGATCAGGCATTTGCTTTTTCTCTGGTTTTGGCCCTGCATTCTGAGTTGGTGACGTCCCTACTTGTGCATGCCTATTTCTGTTTGCATTTTGTGTCTAGGACCTGCGATTCTGAGTGGATGTCGGCGCTGTGAAATAAAACACACACACACACACCACACACACACACACCACACACACACACACACACACACACACACACACACACACACACACACACACACACACACACACACACACACACACACACACACACACACACACACACACACACACACACACACACACACACACGTCTCTAAAGCCCCCTAGCTGGCAGAGACCCCTAATTTGCAGCCCCTAGGGTCCGTGCCTTAACCTGGCAATGGTTGATTAATTTAACGCCTTCACTCTAATTACGTCGCCTTTTGAGCTTATTCTTGGTATCTTAAGACGATTTTATGCAACTTATGAATGGACTGTCGTGGTGAAGGAAGAGTCTACCTGCATCTACCTTTCACAGTTCAAAGTCTCTCTCATATGAAAAGAAAAAAAAAAAAATGCTTGGAAGAAGATGGGAAAAAAAACAATGCCATCACACTGAACAGGCAAAGCTCTCAATGGGGTTCGTAAAAAGCTCTAGACAGTGTAAATGAACTTTTGACTGCCACTGCACAATCAAGGGCGTCGCTCTTTTTTTCTTTCTTTCCATCTTTTCTTCTGTCTGTCTCTGGTCTCAAGGCCCCTTCAGCCAGAGGACGTCATTCTATCTTATTCTTGCTCTGACCAGGAGAATTTTTCCCTGCAATCCTGTCATTAATTGATTTATTCTTGCTGCCTCCAGACGATCTGATTTAGCGCCTGGGAGATCTCTTGTTGTGAAGGGGTAAATGAATATCTAAAAAGTCACCCCCCCAGCTGAATAAAATCGTCTGGAGAGAGAGAGAGAGAGAGAGAGAGAGAGAGAGAGAGAGAGAGAGAGATATCCTGTGCCTAATTATTTTTGTTAATATCCTTTTGTACGTTATTTATGCAGAACAGGCGATATTGGAAGGATTTATAGAACACACAAGAGGGCAGTAAGAAGTAATAAACAATATAAATCGCTTAGGAGGAGGTGTCAGGGAGCTTTCTCAACCGACGAGAATACGGGCCCAGGTGGCATAATAAGCTTCGTAACACCTAAACCATTGCGATTTATTCTGGATATTACACCTGTTCATCCTGTTATATGGTACTAAGGCAAACTAAGTCGGTACTAAAATATATATAAATGACGCAAAAGAGAATGTATAAGAGACAAAATAAGTCGCTCGGAGAAGGGAGCGAAGGATCCTACACTACCACGTCGAATCTAACTGGCTTTTGAGATCCAGTAACACCCTCTCTATAGCGACTCATTTTCCACATTATACACTTTTATTCCCTTATACCTTACTAAGGCAAACTAAATCGCTGCTGAAAATGTATAAATAATGTATGAGGGGATGTGAAGGTCTGACAAGCAAAATAAATCGCAAAGGAGAAGGCGCTGTGTCATCTCCAGGGAGAGTCACCCATGACCCAGATGACTCGAGTGTATCCAACCATTTCAGACCAAGGACGTGTTTTATTTGCTTTATTCTTGCTTGCTTCAGACGATTTTATTCAGCTTAGGGCATTATGCGAATGGGGGGGAGGGGCAGACGCAAGCTTAGATAACCCCTTCAGTACGATTATTGTGTTCGTTTTTTCTTTCTTTGTTTTTCTTCTCTCTCTTCTTCTTCTTATTTTTATTATTATTATTATTATTATTATTATTATTATTATCATTTATTTATTTATTTCTTGCTATCCTCACATGATTTTACTCACTCAGGGATGACATTTTCGGCATGGGTGGGATTCGGTACAGCGTTCATCAGTTTGTTCACTACAATGAGTCTCCTGAGCTGAGGAAAACCGTCTAAAGATAGCAAAAAAAATAACTAAAAAAAGTTAGTGATATGGTCACGGGATTGAAGGAGCTGCTTCCACTTAAAAAAAAACAAATTGCTGACGTAAAGATGACGAAACAAGAGAGAGAGAGAAAGAGAGAGATAAACACAAGCTGAGTGATTATGATAAGAGCAACATTTTGCATGTTTACGGTGCTCTTTCGTCCTCCATCACAAAACACACTCTCTCTCTCCCTCTCTCTCTCTCTCTCTCTCTCTCTCTCTCTCTCTCTCTCTCTCTCTCTCTCTCTCTCTCTCTCTCTCTCTCTCTCTCTCTCTCTCTCTTTATGTATGTATGTAATGCTACTGCCCTTTCGTATTTTCGTAATGCTGTAATACAAGTCACACACAATTCACTCTGCTTCTCAGTGTATTGCAGTCCCTCACATCACAACACGTCACTCCCCTTATACAGCTGAACTTTTATCTGCCTTTCTATCTGTCTATCCATCTATCTACCTAACTATTTATTACCATCAGTCTTCTCTACCTCAGTGCCACCATCAAAATAAACTCACAAATTAAAGATTGCCAACATTCTCAAGGGAACACAGTATGGTCTCCACATTGTTACAGTTCAGTGATATATGGAAGGGACAAAACTTCTGCAAATTTCCATAATGATTAGTAAACAAACAAGAACGCAGGAGCTCAAAATACATGTCTCTATGGCTTGACCCTTGACTCCATAAAATCCGATAATGGGACATAAAATAAAACAGGAGAAAAAAAAAAATCATTAGAGGCATCTGGCCATGGAAGAACACAAAATTTGAGATGAACTGGTGGGAAAATTAAGCAATGGCACCAATCTGATAAGCGTCTGGGAGAAAGAAGGAAGAGGTTGAACAGATATATTAAATACACGCTAACATCCCACCGCAAGAATGCATACTCACCTCATGGGCCTCTCTCTCACCACACTGACCTTCAGTTTATCATGTTCACGCCCAGCATGAGTCTGGATTAACAAAGATAACACCAACGTTAGGAAAAACAACAATGACTGGAACTCTCCACCTACTGTTTCTTAAAATGACATTGACCCCACTGGGGAAACTTGGATTTTTTTCTCATCAGCAATGGCCCATAGCAAGACACAAAACCTGGGCAATTCAGAATCCTTGTACAGGTCCCATTGAAATTCCCAGTACTGTAGACACAACCACCTTATCTCGTTAACAACATAACACTGATATGACACTTTCTGACATGCCCTTCAACTGCGCGTAAAGGGTTTGGATTTTTATTCCTATCAGCAATGGCCCATGCCAGGACACATAACCTGGACCTTTCAGATTCCTCACGCAGGCTCTGGTTCACATGGAAATGTCGCGAGTCTCTGCGGCAGGAATAATAATAATACCAGTAAAAATAATAGTCTCTACGTAAGTAGAGACTAATAACGCCAATAACAAAGACAAGCCAACATTAACAAAAACAACAATAATACCAAAAATAAAAACAAAAATAATAATAAAGAAGCAACAGCAATGACACCAGTAATAAAAAAAATAACGATAACACGAAATGATAACGATAATAAGGCATTAAGATCAATAACAAAAATAATAACAATGATAAGAATAAACATTAAAACAATAACAATAACAACTACAATAACAGTATCAGTCACAATAAAAACAATAATATCAATAAACAATACCAACGAAACCAACAACACTAAAATAACAAAGCAATAATGACAATGACCACAAAAACAAGAACAGCAAGAAAAAGAGCAAGAACAACAAAAACAATATCTACAACCCAAGAGAGAGAGAGAGAGAGAGAGAGAGAGAGAGAGAGAGAGAGAGAGAGAGAGAGAGAGAGAAATGGAGAAATGAATTCCCCGAGCTAGGCAACTAAGGCCATATAGCCCCGCTGGGGTTCCAGGAGGGAGCTACCCCTCCCGGCAACGGTGTGAGAGAGAGAGAGAGAGAGAGAGAGAGAGAGAGATAGAGAGTCAGACAAGCAACTGATTACAAGGTAATTGCCACTGTCCTATCTGGCAAAGTTGAAAGTAAGCATTACGATTCCAAACAAACATGCAACCAATTCCCTGCCGTCACTAAGGAAACGAGGTACGGATGATGATGATGATGATGATGATGCAACAGGATTTGTCTTTGCAGGAAAGCTAAAAGGCATGGGTAAATACTGCATACTTTTCTTTTTGTTTTTCTGCAAAAATGGTAGTTATGGCTATCTACCTATCTGTACCTATCCATCTGCCTGTCTGTCCATCTCTCTATCTATCTGTCTGTCTATCTATCTATAGTCAGATGGCTTACTCGCGGAGGGGTTGGCCACATACAGATCGCTTCCACGTCACCCTGCCCTCTCCCATCAGACTGCCCTTCCTCCCTCTGGTACCACTCTCACATTAATACCATTCCACTCCATCTCCCTACCTCTTCCTCGGCCTCCCTCTCTCCTTCCACCTCATTCACGTACACATTCCTGGTCAATCACTCACTCTCCATTCTCTCAACATAGCCAAACCATCTCAGGGTACACCAATACATTCCACCACATCCACATCCAAATCCACATCCACAACACCACATCCAAATCCACATCCACAACACCACATCCAAATCCACATCCACAACACCACATCCAAATCCACATCCACAACACTTTATCGGGAATGGACCGTATGTGGATGATCCGCTGCGTCAAGTGGAAATGATGAGTGGGAGAGGGACACAGGTTAAGAGGTTGAATTCTTTACTTTCTCTACCGTTTCGGGCTACACAGAACCCGGAATGTTAGTGAAAATAAAGAACTCTAACCTGTCTCTCTCTCCAACTTAATTTTTCCCATGGACTGTAAGTTTGTAAATCGAGGTGCAGCCAAAATCATGCGTTATCTATTGTATGTTAGAAAAACTCATTCACAGTATCAAGTTGTGGGTATTAATCTTCCATATAATATTCGTAGGAAACAATAATTATAATCTACACTGCAAAAGCTTAGTTAATATCGTCCATATCTGATATTTTTATATCTACAAATTTCCATCCGAACGAAGCTTTGGTGATGTATTCTTTGTATCTTATCTTGTCCTATCGTCAGAGATGGGTGGGTTCAAGTGGTGGCACCGATATGACTGGACGACTCACTGCCTGGTCATGCAAACGTCCCTCTCTGCCATTCATGTATGCAGCAGGTCAACTTTGAACATGTCTTCCCCAGTCTGTATTGTCCTGTACTCGTATGATCTCGAGCCTTTTAAACGTAATGCGTCCAGGCATCTCAGTATAAACAGATTTTGAATTTGGCTCGCTTTTGTTTACTGCATCTTGGAAAGCGACTCTGCATGTTTCCAGCCATTGGCTGTTTCTTTTCATAAAATTTATAAAGTTATCATATCTAAATCAATTTTTACAACCTAAACATCACAATTATATCATTCCTTCTAGCTGCCGCCACAGAATTAAAACGGTACCCACCACAGAATCTTTCCATTCATGCACAAGAGCACCCGCATTCCCCTATTTTAAAGCAGTCAAACCACTTACACCCATGATATCTAAAATTTTACAGCCAAAACATCATAGTTATATAATCTTTCTTTCTGTCGTCCCAGTGTCAGGATGGAGTCGATAGGGATGCCACTACAGGACAAGGCCTTTTTTGCGGACGAGTACCTGGACGTGGGCCCTGGTAAGCAGGTAATGGTCCGCTTCTTTGAGGACTGGTACCCCAAATACGCCACCTTCCCCGTCCTTAGCGATGATGTGTGGGTCGTTACCTATCCGAAAGCAGGTGAGTCGGTTCAGTGTATGGCTGCGATTAACTGTTCCTTAGTCTTGTACGGTCAGTAATATCTTTACGGTCAGTAGTTCCTTGTTCCTTTACGGTCCCTAGTTCCTTGTTCCTTTACGGTCCCTAGTTCCTTGTTCCTTTACGGTCCCTAGTTCCTTGTTCCTTTACGGTCACTAATTTCTTGTTCCTTTACGGTCACTAGTTCCTTGTTCCTTTACGGTCACTAGTTCCTTGTTCCTTTACGGTCACTAGTTCCTTGTTCCTTTACGGTCACTAATTTCTTGTTCCTTTACGGTCACTAGTTCCTTAGTCTTTTATACACCATCCGTCTGAAAATAGGCTGGTGGGATAGGCGAAAATTTATGATCCTTAGTTCCTTTACACATTAGCAACCTGATTGCAAGTGAGTGAGAGGGACAGGTGTAAGGTAGCGGTCAGTAGTTCCTTTACACGTTAATCACCCTAAAGACTGAGGCCTGCAGAGTAGTTATAGGGTGCTAACTGTTGTGCAATATGGTAGTGTTGATTACCGTGCAGCATGTGTACTGTAAAAATGTGCTAACTACTGAGCAATATGTGATCTACTGTACAACATGTGTTACTTCCTGTCTAATAAGTAGTGCTGAATGTTGTGCAATACGTGATGCTAAGTACCGTGCAATTGTGATTCTAACTACTGTGCAATGAGCTTCACCACATAATACTACTGCTGAATACTGTGCCACATATGGTCCTAACTACTGCTCAATACACACAGCTCACTACTGTGCAAAATGTGATGCTGACAACTGTGCAATATATGGTGTTGCAGGGACGACGTGGACGCAGGAGCTGGTCTGGTGCCTGTACAACGATCCCGATGCTCCTGAGTCTAAACAGCCGCTCACGAGGAGGTTCCCCTTCCTCGAGTACGTCACTTCTCAGCTCTTTCTCGTCCCCTTCGGTGTGGTGGAGAGGGACGCCTTCCTGTGGGGGCACCGATATAACCAGGCGGCTTCACTGACTGGCTATACAAACGTCCCTCATTTACTTCCCTCGCTGGCGGTGGAGAGGGATGCCTGCAAGTGGTGGCACCGATATAACCAGGCGGGTCCACTGCCTGGCTATACAAACGGACCTCATTTACTTCCGTTTCCCCCCAAAAAAAGGATGGTGGACTGCAGCAATAGGGCAACTTAAGCCTGAAGTCCACCGGGTTCACGTTTCAGATGATCCTCAGGCCACAGTGACATCAGTAACCCCTTGACTTCACTGACGTCTTTATTTTTCTTTACCCCATCAGTCTGGTAACGTCTTAATGGTTTCATTCTCTGTATACTCTGTTCACTTTAACTAGGCATAAAATTACCATCTCTTCATCTTGAATGCAGAACTATAACAAGCGATGAAAATTAGAATACGGTGCTAGGTCAGGCTGAATAAACTCGTCTAAAGGTAGCAAGAAATCAAGAAAAAAAATGCACCAAAATAGTAAAGTGGTTACGGTGCCAAGTGAAGCTGAATAAAATCGTCTGGAAATAGCAAGAAATAAAGCAAAATTAGGCGCCAACATAGACAAGTGGCTAAATAAAGCAAAAATTGACGCCAACAGGAAAAGTGGTTAACCGATTCCCAAAGACCCGCCATTATTTATTTTATTCTTTTTATCACAGACGATTTTATCCACACTAGGAAGGGCCTCTCAGCGGAGTTACAGGAAACAGTCTCATTTAATCCTTTCAGTCCAATGACGTCTTTTATACCATTTTCTATCTTAGACTTTTTTTTCTTTTTTTTTTTTTTTTTTTAGTTCGGAAGCATCTCGAACTTTTTTAAGTGGCTTTGGGGATTCCGCAACACCTGTGCCTTAGCGATTTACTTCGCATATGCACCTCCAGATTCACTGTATTTTATCTGTAGGAACATTGCCTTACCATGATGATGATGATGATGATGATGATGGTGATGATGATGATGATGATGAATGTATGTATGTACGTATGTATGTATGTTACTGATGAAAATATGGCGAACTTCAAACGATATAACTAAAATAAAATAGTGCTTAGGTGTAATATGCAAAATAAATCGCAGGAGAAGAGGTGCTACGAAGCCTATGCCGCTTCACCGACTAATTCTTGGGTTTCTTCTTTTTCTTATCACTTTTTTTCTTTAATCAGTAGGCTATCCACGATGACAGGGTACTGAGGTGTACTGCGCGGAATAAGTCGCTAAGGAAGAGGTGTTACGAATCCTCCAAAGCCACGAATATCTCTCCTCTTTGACAGGTTTGACTCCCTCTTAGACCCCAGACTGCCCGATATGCTGCCCCCCGGTAGCGTGGCCAGCGATGACCCTATGCTTCCCGGTAATACGTGGAAGATCGTGCAGAATCTTAAGGTAAAGTGATCAAATGGAGTTTTAGTTGTATATATATAAAGTCGCGTCCATACCAAAAAGTTGCTGGTGCGGGAAGGTACAGGCGGGTGCGGCCGGGAGTTCTGTATAAGTGAAAGCGTTATGCATCAATGAAAGCCTTACTGGAAGCGGGCTGGTGATGGAGAGAACGTCAATGGGTTACAGTGATACGGAGGTCCCCCCCTCGTCGCCCGCACCAGCACGCATTTGGTGTGGATGCGCACTAAGATGGCTTGTTTATATTTTGTCTTCATTCACCTACTAAAATCTTCACAACTAAGCTTCCTCGAGTTATTTCATCTTTACTGACAAAGCAACCCCAGTCACTTACATAACCACCTAAAGTTAATATTCAGGTGAAGTAATACGACCAAAAAATATTACAGGCACTTCTGCTAATAAAAAACTTCTACACAGTCTGTTCACTATAACTGGGTCAGAATTTGTCATCTCTCTATCTCGAATGTTGAGCTGTAGCAATAAACTAACACCAGCTTATGATGCTAGTCACGCAGAAGTGGTATGGAAAAAATGTTGGAGATGTTGCACTGTCTTTTTCTGCCAATGTGACACGTGAAATAAGGAATTAAGTATGAAAGTTTGGGCCAAGTTGAACTGAAAAGGGTATAGCTGATATCCATTATGCATCAGGTCCTTGTAAACAATAATTGTCTTTAGCATGGTTTGGTATAAGTTTGTCTGTTTCTGTTTTCATCTTCACTACTATATTTGTTTACCGTAAAAACAGCCCATTTGTTCTAAACCAAAGGAGACCCCTACCCCATTCAGTTCAGTTGATGGCCAAGAGAAGTCAGACTGGAGGGACGATCTGACTAATAACCAAAGAGATCCTACCGCACATAACAAAGATTCATCGAAGTTGATGCAACCACGACTTAGTTTTTGAGTTCTGAGAGTGGTTCAGTTTTGTCAGGTGAACACAGAGACTACAGTAACCAAGGAGATTCATTATTTACCTCATATCTAAGACTCAGCAAATTTCCTACAGCCATTACTTTGAATGCCTTGTTCCGTCAGGTGAAACAACAAACAATAGTTCTAATCCTTTCTTAACCCTTCCCCTGCAGTCGCCCCGGTTCATAAAGTCACACCTCGTCAAGGACCTTCTTCCCGAGCAGCTTTGGAAGGTCAACCCAAAGGTAAGTCTTAACGCACATACAGTAATACATATGATAGACTGGTTGGTAGGAGCGCCCACCATCCACTCACTAGATGCAATGGTGTCTTCATGTGACTCGACCCAGAGTGACAACCCAATTGGTTTCCAGATATCCTAGAAATAATTTACTGCGCTGGGTGGTAACCACATAATCAAATGACGTTTGGTGATCTAGTGGGTAAAGATGCTGCTGCCGGATGGAGCCCATAAGGGTTTACATTCGAGAGGTTATTAAGGTTTACTGTTCAAATAATGTCACTTCGGGATGGGTAAGGCTGGCCACCCTCGCCTTCACTGTCGAAAGTGAGCAGTCTAGTTCCGGCCACAAGGGTTTTAGATGGGGTCAGAAGAAGATTTGATGACAGACAGACATTGTAACTTCTTCTCTATGGTGTCGTACTTTTTATTACGTTCATCCTACCTCCGGACGATTTTAGTCAGGCGAGGGGAAGAGTTTTTGATTTGGAGGAGTAAGAAACAGATTTGATAAACTCCCTTCCTATCGCCCCCTCCCCACGCAAAAAAAAAAAAAAAAAAAAAAAAAAGGGAGGTAGTCTACAATAAAGAGCAACTTCAGCCTGCAGGCCACTGGGTTCACGTTCAGGGATTGAAATTACTACTACTACTACTATTAGGGTACTACTACCACCACCACCACTGCTACTACCACTACTACTACTACTACTGCTACCATCAGCTTCACACAAGGAGGATATCTAAGGCTGAGTAAAATCTGGAGCTATAATCAGTCTGCCTTCACCTGACGCAACATCCCTCAGCCTTTTCAGCTCAATCGATGGCCAGGTGTAGTCAGACTGGGGACTTAACTTTATTAGCAACCAAGGAGACTCATTCCCATCTTATAATAAAGTACATCGAATTTCACTCAAACTATGACTTAGAATTCAAGTTGTGAGTGACCCAGTTCCATCAGATGAAAACTCTCTCTCTCTCTCTCTCTCTCTCTCTCTCTCTCTCTCACACACACACACACACACACACACACACACACTAAACAAATGAAACGCGTCACCGAATTGAAGGGATAAAATGATAACTCTTAGCATTTTCCATTAATTACAGACTGATAGCCTTTTGAAATTTGAAGCTACAGTATTTACAGGATTTAGATATAGTGTTTATTGATTTATTAACCTTACTTTGCTCATTCATATAGTTAATTCACTTTAACTTGGCCCAGATTTTCATCCTTTTGCAGCTTTCACATAGTTCAGTGTCAAAAAAGGACAATACAGTGGCTGTACCCCCTTTCTGAAGTACTTTTTCGTGACTAGCACCATATTCTGGTTTTAATCTATTGTTATAACTCAGCATTCAAGATGGAGGGATGGGAATTTTACGCCGAGATCATGTGAACAGAGAATAGTTGTTAAAGAAGCGCCTTGTTTTCCGAAATGACGTGGTCTTCATCACACACTGGAGGAAGGGAGAGTTTGATGATTATGAATGACTTAACTAATTATTCACAATACCCACTGACATGTAAAAATAGCATCACTAATTCCCTTACATGAGTCGTGAATAAGACAGCCCTAGCATTGTGTTAGATAAGTGTCATGGATGTTAGCGCCCAGGTGGTGAAATGTGAAGGTATGTTGCCCGCTGGAGGACTGCTGAGGGAATGGACTGCCAATACTACTTCCTGATACAAAATAAATACATAAATAAACTAGCTAACTAACAGCAGATTTTTTTTTTATCTTGCTTTAATGTTTCGAAGATTAAGACGCTGAAAAAAATAAAGCTTACAACTGCACCCTTAAGAGGCTAACAGCTAAATTGCTCCTCTCTCTCTCTCTCTCTCTCCGTCACGTCCACCCTCTTTAACTTTTTCTCTCCCTACAGATCATCTATGTAATTCGCGACCCCCGGGATGTGTGCGTGTCATACTACTTCCACAACCGCAAGATTCTGGGCTACAAGGGAACCTTTGACAGTTTTGTGGACCTCTTCCTCGACGAGAAACGTAAGAATGGGCGAGGTGAAGGGGGATGGGGGGGGAAAGGGCATGCAGAGAGGGGCAAAAGAGAATGGGAAGTGTCCATTATGTAGTGACAGAGGAGGGAAAGGTAAGGAGAGGTAAGACAAGGAGCATAGAAAATGACAGAAGGAAAATTAAGACGTAGGGGCAGAGATGGGAGAAAGGAGGGAAAATGACATGCGAACAGAGGAGAAAGAAACTAATATAAACTGCAAAAGGGTTTATTATGTAGAGAAAGAGGAGGGAAAGGTTAGGAGAGGAAGGGGAAGGAGCAGGAAAATGATATCAGGAAAATTAAGACGTAAGGACAGAGATGGGGGAGAGCAGGAAAAATAATATGTTAAGAGGAGAAAAATAGCAAGTACTGACAAAGAAGGGGGCCTGATACGTTAAGGCTTATATGCAAAAACTTACGCACAGGGATGGAAGAAGGGAGGGAAAATGATACGTAGGAAATTAATTCATAGGGACAGAGGAGGGGAAAACTGAGCGGTAAAAAAGAAAAGGAAAATTAATATGTAAGGACAGAGCCGGGAAAATGACGGGCAAGGATCGGGAAAGGGAAAATAATAGGGGGGAAAAAAAAAAGAAAGGAAACACGTACTCGGATTGTTTACATTTGACTGAGCTCGGCCACACTCACATCTTCATTACAAAGTCGTGCCTCTGTTCAGTTTAGTGATATTTAGTTGTGAGGCAGAAACGAGTCTCCTTGGTTACTGGTCAAATTTATCCTCCAATCTGACTACACCTGGCCAAAAAACTAGGCTGAAAAGGGGTTACGGATCTCTATTGAAAAAAAAAAATTACGTAGGGAGAAAGAGGGCAAAATGATACGTAAGGATAAAATGAAAACTGATAACAGGTAGGGCACCCCCCCTCTCTCTCTCTCTCTCTCTCTCTCTCTCTCTCTCTCTCCCCAGCACATGTCCTAACCCCATGTCTCTCTCTCCCCCTCAGTGATATTTTGCCCACTATGGAAGCACTACCTAGACTTCTGGAAGATAAGAGACCAACCCAACATCCTTTTCCTGCGTTTCGAAGACATGAAACAGGTAAGGCACTGAAAATGATATCCTCGTGGGGTTGGGAGGCTTAATGTACTCATTCCACTTCTACTTGGCCTAAAACTTGCCCTATCTCCATCTTGCATGTTGAGCTGTGGCAATAAATTAACACTAGAATATGACGCTAGAAGATGCGCTGTGGAAAGGATGTAGAGCAGAAGTATTATCTTATTCTATCGCTGAGTTATGTGAAATACTTGTAGCACCAGGAAAATCTGGGCCAAGTTGGGGTGAAATGAGTGTAACATCCCATCCTCAGCGATTTGTTATTGCGTTACAGTTTGATATTTTTTTATAGTTTATTTGTACCATTCTAACTACAACATAGCTTGTATGAACAGCATGCGAAAAGAATACTAAAATGCCATGTGCGAGTGACTGATAGGGGAAACGTAGGTTACCAGAGATCCCTCTTGCAGTGAAGAGAATATGAACCGGTCTCCCTCACAGCATTTTGCTTTTACCTTATGGATAGATAAATTGCAACCTTCTTTATCTGGTAGATCAATGAAAAGAGAGGAAAGCTTAAGGTGGTGATGGACACTTAAAGCTCTTGAAACGGACAACTTTAAAAAAGAGGAAATATGGAGAAAATGCATTTCATTTTACAACTGACAGTCAAAGACTTATGCATAAAATCTGTAGCATTAGGGCGAGTTACAAAGTGCAGATGTACTTCATATGAGACTTGCATGATAACCTGTATCCTACACGGCAAAAAACTGAAAGCATTTAAGCTCGGAAACGTAAGAAGAAATGCCTCTTACATATACACAACAACCATCTTTAGTTTGGAAGTGCTTATAGAAAATTAAGGCACAGAACAGTGGAGGAGAGATAGTTTTCTAAGGGGAGGAAGTTAGGAGACAGACGTCGGGTTTTGCAGAAACTTGTAGCATAAAAGCGAAATTATGGTCCAAGACATCTCTTATAGCCAACACTGAAAAAGGAGTCAACGATGGGAATGCAAGACGTCCACTACAACTGGAACCCCGGGGCACAAATGTTAGAAGGAATCACTGAATATTCAGGAAAAGACAGTGTATTATGCAACATACTGTAGATGTAGTTTGGTGCAGAGAGTAAGGAGTACAGTGGTTAGGAAAGTATGTTAGACTTCTCTAGTGTATGTTTCTGAATAAATAAAAAACGGCAGGAACGGAATATGCTGAAGAGTAGGAGTCCTGATGCCTGGTAAAAAGGGAATCTCAATTTTTTCCATCACTAGCTTAATTAATTTTTCTTGGCAATATTGCCTTCATTCTGACCTGTACAGCTACTACATTCAGCTCTCCATAATAATATTTGACAGACAATAATTTCTCCATTCCTGCCTAGGTTTAATGAACAGCAGATGACACCAAGATGTTAGAGTAGCAAGAATAACATAAATGGATGATAAGCACTCATTAAGTTCCTGGTGGTCTAGTGGTTAAAAAGTCCCAGTGCGAGTGTTGGCTTTGCCTAGGTTAGGTCCCCAAGAGGTGACTGAGGGCATTTCGATCACGTAATGCCACCAGGGGAAGTAGCCTGGTCATCTACTCTTAAACGTATTGAACAACATCGAAGGAAATTTACTACTTCTACTACTACTACTACTAATACTGCTGCTGCTGCAGTTACTACTACCACTACTACTGTTACTACTACTGCTACTACTACTACTACTACTACTGTTACTACTACTGCTACTACTACTACTACTTCTACTATCACCGACAGGACCTGGGGAGTGCGGTACGACAGGTGGCCAAGTTCTTAGGCAAGGAGGTGGACGATGCCAAGGTGTCGGAGATAGTCCACCACTGCTCCTTCAGCCAGATGAGTGCCAACCCCGCTGCCAACAACGAGACCTTCCTGACGGCACCCACGGAGGACAGCAAGATCAGGTTCATGAGGAAGGGAGAGGTGAGTAGGGACAGGTGAGCGAGAGAGAGAGAGAGAGAGAGAGAGAGAGAGAGAGAGAGAGAGAGAGAGAGAGAGAGAGAGAGAGAGAGAGAGATGGTTGTGAAGAAGATGCGGGTGAAGGAGAGACAGATGGTTACAAGGAAGAGACAGGTGTAGCAGACAGGTGGTTGTGAGGAAAAGACAGGTGAGGGAGAGACAGGAAGGGACAGGTGAGGGAGAGACAGGAAGGGACAGGTGATGGAGAGACAGCAAGGGACAGGTGAGGGAGAGACAGGAAGGGACAGGTGAAGGAGAGACAGGAAGGGAGAGGTGAGGGAGGGACAGGAAGAGACAGGTGAGGGAGAGAAAGGAAATGACATGAGAGCGAAACAAATACCTGAAAAAGTGTCTTTGATATTTTTTTTCCAATTATAGTGCATTGCAGACTCGGACCCTCTCCAGCGAGGAAGAGTGATCACCAGAGTTAATTCTTCCCCATGTTGACCAAGTACGAATCGGAATGGGTGTCGGTAGAGAAACATATTAAGGTCGACTTGTAATGGTTGTTAGTGCTTCCCAGAGTCTACTATGTCATCAATGAAGTACAGATCTATGCTAGAATATTAACTTACATATTGCCAGAGACAGCGTCAGGTGTGTGGCATGGCAGGTACAAATGATGAGGAAAAAAGGCCCTAGAATGAGATAAAAGCCTTCTACACACACACACACACACACACACACACACACACACACACACACACACACACACACACACACACACACACGCAGAACTCCCTCTCTGTATCTGTCTGTTCACTGCGTCTCTATCAATCATTCTATGTGTGTATTTGTCTCTCTACCATCTATCTATCTATCTATCTATCTATCGAATATCTACTGTATCTATATCTGTTGCATCTATTTATCTATTTGTCTATCTATCTATCTATTTGCCTATCTATCTATCTCCTCTTCCTCAGGTCGGCGACTGGAAGAACCACCTAAGTGAAGCCCACCTGAAGGCCTTTAAGGAGTGGACCGCCAAGAACCTCAAGGGATCAGACTTCCCCTACTACCAGGACTACTAGGACTACCAGGGGGCTACCAGGGGCACTACTAGGGCTATCGGGGGTTACTAGGACTACCAGGGGCACTACTAGGCTATCGGGGGCTACTAGAGTTACCAGGAAGACTACAATGAGGGGGAAGTGCAGCGGTGAGGAGTGGATAGCCAAACATCTCTAGGCTCACACATCGTCATCTGCCAGGACTACTTGGTCTATCTGGGGGCTACCAGAGGGGCTACGGTGAGGTGAGGAGGGATACAGTGAGATGAGGAAGGCTATGATGAGGGTGGGAAGACTACAGTGACGTGAGGAATGTTACAGCGACAGTAGAGGGGATGAGGAGGAGTAAAACTGAGATCAATGATACAGTGCAAGAGGTACGGTGAAATGAGAAGGATAACAGTGAGATGAGGAGGAATTTAATGAAAGGGTATTGTGAAATAAGGACTAGAGTAAGATGAGGAGGAATACAGTAACACAAGGACGCCTACAGTCAAGACTACAGTAAGCTGAGAAGGAATACAGTGATGTGTGGTAGGTGGTGGGGACTATCTTCCACTCACTCGATGTAGTGCTGCCTACCTCTTCCTTCACGTTTATTATTCTTTTTCTGTGTCTGCCCTTCTCTCTTCCTATTTCTCCCATCTTTCCTGTCATCTTTTATTACTCTCTTTCCTCTTCAAGTGGTTTTACATTAAGTGATGTGGATGTAATAGGAAGCGTTATGAGGAACACACTGAGGTGGTTTGGCCATGTGGAGAGGATGGAGGGTGAAAGACTGACGAAGAGAGTATATGTGAGGGAGGTGGAGGGGGGAAGAGGGAGGGGGAGGCCGAGGATGAGATGGAGGGATGGGGTGGAGAGGTATATGAGAGAGGGGTGTGTGAGTTGGGAGCAGGGCAGTGAAATGGCAGGGGACAGGGCGACTTGGAGGCGATTTGTTTGTGGCCACCCCAAACGGGATTGAGGCGTCTGGCAATAGATAGATAGAACTGACAAGCCTAATGGTTTCCTGTTAGCCAGGAAACCATTTACAACGCTGGGTGGTAACCGTATAACCAAACCATACGTGTTCCCTACGTGTCAGCAAGTGGGTTGGCGGAGGGTTTCTTCTCCCCCCCCCCCGTAAAACAACCAACTCAGAGTCAAACGGCCACTCCTTTCGGGATTATGGCGTCTGGCTATAGACAGATAGATAGACTGACAGAGAAGGAATACAGTAACAAAAGGAGGGACACAGTCAGTTGAGCAAGACAACAGTGACATGAAGAAGAATACAGTGAGATATGAACAGTGCTGGGAGGAGAAATACAGTGAGATGAGGAGATATACACCGAGGGACACTAATAAACCTGATATTACTTCAACACAAAAGAAAGACAAAGCAACACTGCGGAGAAGAGAAAGAGACCCTTCAAGTATGTAGGATGGTCATAGGTAACAATACAGTCTCTGATCCATTCGTTCTGCGAGAGCCATGCGTTAATGAAAGACCAAGAATAACACCTAAACATTACCAGAAACTATGACAACCATCGATTTACAGGCCACGTCACCATTTCAGTTCCAGCCACAAACAGACCTGGGTAAATAAAACTCTACTAAAAAATTCCGTGGTTGGCTGCGGGCCGATTATGCTTCAAAATACACCCCTTCCACCCTCTCCCTCCCCCTACCCCCACTCCGCTCCATAACCACAAGTTCGTCTGTTACGGAAAGCACCTGACAAACATTCCCCCAGATTTTGAAATGCAACAGTCTCCTTACAAATCTAGGTCCTTATTTTAGTTGTAAGTCCGAACAAACTGGGGCAACCACACATAAAGGTTTCATGGTTCGCTCCCATAATACTTCCTGTAACTAGGAGTAAACATTGCATTGCTCCAGCCTCAGTCGGGAGTTATAACAAGAGATTAACACGAGAATACAGTGTTATAAGAGAGTAACACTAAAATACGGTGCTATTCACGAAGATGGTGCTATGGAAAGGATTTAGAGCCATGGCATTGTCATATTCTGAAATCGAGCTACGAGAAATAAGCTGCAGAAGGACGAAGATCTCCGCCTAGTTTAAATGAATAAAATATACTGTACATGTGAAGAGCAGCAGACAAAGTCCTTCACTGTTACACCATCATTAGCTTTCCACTACTTTAGCTGTTGCCAAGTTAGACAGGAGTAATCTGCAAATATCTTGATATCAAAACTGTGACACTGACCAAAATAATCAAAATGACTTAACTGGATGCTAATACTTGTTGAATAAACTAAACAAAAAAAAAGTGTGAGATGTTTCTCTCTCTCTCTCTCTCTCTCTCTCTCTCTCTCTCTAATACATGTTTTGATATAGCAGCTGGATATTCAATATGGTAACAGATATATGCAGACACATAAAATACAGCTGATGTTGAATGCTGAGAGAAGGATTATTCTTAATGTGGTGTACAGAGATGATGCTGTGTTGCTTGCTAAGAGTGAACGGGAGCTGGGTAGACTTGTTCAGTTCTGAGAATATATATGTTTTCTTAGCTTTGATAATGGCAATGTTATAAGGTCCGAGATCTGATATTACTGCCACGTCATAAATAATTAATAACTTGTATACAAGGAATATACTGAGCTACTGCTACAACAACAACAACAACAAAGACAGGGCAGACGTAATGATACGCTTATCCAGCAGTACAATTAATAATGACGAATGTGGACTGAAATTTTCTGGTATATCAGAGCTGATTCACAATGTCACGGAAGCTTACTTGATAGAGTCAGAAATCCTCATGTTGGTTTGTGCCTGAGTGATAAAGAAGGACTGTGATGAGGTAGTCATTGTCACACCTGTTACTATTACTGTTGCTGTTGCTTAACTCCGGTCTGTTTGGCTGTGTAAACCCATCAAACACAGGTAGGCAACTGTTTCTGTAGGGCTGTAGTGTAAGTACTGTACAGTATATACCCCATGTACTATTCCGGTGCCCCTTTTTGGTGGACAGCGCCTCATTAGGTTCGGACCAAGGTCCTTCCCACGGCGAAGCGCAGGGAAATATGCGGAGTTTTGGCTCGCAGGTGGACACTGCAGCTGCCACACCCAAGGTGCACAGCGCCACCACGTATAGGCTCCTCGTTAGTGGACGTAAAAAAAAAAAAATGTTTCTGAGGTGGGAACCCCTTCAGTCTCAGGCGGCCATTTGTATTATCCCGTTGTCACACTAGACCGCTTGACTCATCTTAGAACATTTTCGAACTGGAAGTGTTAAAGGTGGCCTTCGAAAACTCCTACCAGAGAGCTTTCCTACACCGAATAAATTTATCTGGCAGCATCAACAATACACTATTGTACAACGAAGAGTCATCGTACAGAAGGGGTTAAAACAGTGTGTGTGTGTGTGTGTGTGTGTGTGTGTGTGTGTGTGTGTGTGTGTGTGTGTGTGTGTGTGTGTGTGTGTGTGTGTGTGTGTGTGTGTGTGTGTGTGTGTGTGTGAACTTCCCGTCAGATGCTGCAGTAATCACCATGGTCACTGCCACAGTGCTCTCTTTCTCTCTCTCTCTCTCTCTCAGTGGGCCAATGAATGCTGTATCTAACCCGAAATCGCCGAATAAAAAAAAAAAAAAAATCTACGCAAACTGCTTAACTCTCCCAGCCTCCCATGACTCACTCTCAGGTCAAGAAAATCGTCTGGCTTTGCTGGTACAGAGTACTAGAGTTGTCCCTACCATGAGAGGGTTAATGGATACGGTATACTAACACCCTAAGTCTCGTATACTCAACTCTCAGCTGAATAAAACCGTCTGGCGCTGGCTGGAACAAAATGCTAGAGTTATCCCGAGTGTGAGAGTGACAGTTCTTTTAACCTAATGACGTATATTTAGATGCTGGAGCACATCTAAGACTGGCCTTGTCCGTCTGTCTCTCACCAGTGATTTTAGCGTCCGTGAAGTCACATAACACCACACCACACTAGGCTATCCTCTTACACCACCACACCACCCTCTCACACCACACCACACCACCCTCTCACATCACACCACATCACCCTCTCACACCACACCACACCACCCTCTCACACCACCACAGCACCCCCTCACACACCACCCTCTCTCACACCACACCACACCGTCCTTACCACACCACATCACCCTCTCACACCACACCACACCATCCTCTCATACCACACCACACCACACCACTCTCTCACACCACACCACCCTCTCACATCACACCACACCGCCCTCTCACACCACACCACCCTCTCACATCACACCACATCACCCTCTCACACCACACCACACCATCCTCTCACACCACCACACCGCCCCTTCACACACCACCCTCTCTCACACCACACCACACCGTCCTTACCACACCACATCACCCTCTCACACCACACCACACCATCCTCTTATACCACACCACACCACACCACTCTCTCACACCACACCACACCATCCTCTCATACCACACCACACCACCCTCTCACATCACACCACACCACTCTCTCACACCACACCACACCATCCTCTCATACCACACCACACCACACCACCCTCTCACACCACACCGCACCACACCACCCTCTCACACCACACCACCCTCTCACACCACCACACCGCCCTTCCACATCACCACACCACCCTCTCACACACCACCACACCACCCTCGCACACCACACCACATCATCCGCTCACACCACACCACACCACACCACCCTCTCACACCACAGTTTTTATTATTACCATCACTATTTCATTTAAGAGTAAGCCCCAATCAAGAGCCTACAAACAAATATATAATAAACCCCAAGGAGTGCACTAGAGGGGCACAAACAGCCAAGAAATTATTATCTATGTGAAAAATGCTCTAACTATTTTTTTTTTTTCAACGCCTAAGAACTTTCCGTGTTGATGAGAGAGAGAGAGAGAGAGAGAGAGAGAGAGAGAGTGGGGGGAGGTGAGACGTTCCTGTCACTTGAGCCCCTCAGATCAGCGTGGAAGACTGAGTGGAACAGATTACCGCTGCTCCACCAAGCAGTCCACATATCCTCTCCACCTCTACGTAGCGTCTCTGAAAACCAATTAACCTTTTCTTTTCCACAGTAAGTTTATTAAATTCTACTACACTCATTTACTCTAACTTGGCTTAAAATTACCCTCATTCCGTCTTGAATGCCGACTTACAGCCATAGACTTACACTCGAACAGGGCACTAGTCACGAAGAAGTGCTATGGAAAAAACGCAAAATCGTAGGATAAATAAATAAACTAAGTGGACGAAAATCTGGACCAGTTTAGTGTAAAAGGAGTATTGGCAGAAAAGAACAACGCTATGGCTCTGCATCCTACACAAAGCACTTCTTCGTGACTAGCATTATATTTTACTGTTCATTTATTGTTAGAACTCGGCATTCAAGATGAGGAGATGGCGATTTTAGGCCAAGTTAAAGGGAAGAATTTATTTTTACAGCTGCTCATTGCGGTACCCAGACATCATCTCAACCGCTACATAAACTCACCTTAGAAGAGCATAACTAACTGACCTTTTACAGCGAGTTTGTCATAGCTCATTCATTTATCACTTTATGACTACATTAACATCTCTGCTCGTAGGTCATCTTAAAACAGAATAACTAACCTGTACAGTAAGTTTGTTATCGCCCACTGGTTATTCACTTCATAACGACATCAGCAGAGGTACCGACACCGCAGGGTAGCCGGGTAAATAGAAAAATTGGTTTAAAACTTACATTAAATACAGCAAAAATAGGTTTACAGCTTTATTAACTACAACAAAAGAGGTTTATATCTTTCATTAAATACTTGTGTCTCTTTCTCGTTGGGATAAGTATCTGATCTTTTACAATTTACACTACATATTACACATTACTGTTCTCCTGCATGCGATGATTTCTTATTGTGATGGAGACCGTAGCGTAATCGTCCAGTTTCTCTCTTGTCTGTCTTCTTTCTTTCTTCCTAATCAATCTAAATACTGTGCCGTTCATTCCCTTCACACCAATTCGTTTCAGACTTGATACAATTATTTCATTGGGTAAATAGCTGAACATAACCTTCTAATTTTTTGTTTACTTAGGCCTTTAACCCTAGAATGCTTACGTTATTATCCTCACAGCACTGCTTTCGCCGGGAGAATTTTACCCAATTTTGGAAAATTAATAAAAAATACTTAGACAAAATTTTTATAAAATTTGACAATGCAGATATCAAAAGTAACTCATATACTTCCTTCTTACATAGTAATAACTATCAGGGTAAGAAAATAAATTTTACCTGAATTTATTTAGGAGGTACTAAACAAAATTTTTTTTTTTTTTATAACATGAACATTAAAATGAAAAACACTAAGTATGGGCTCAATTGCCACTGGGCTTGGTGGCCCCCTCCTTGGGACGTTGAAGCTTAAGACTAGGTAGGTGGCTCCCCTCACATATCACCCTGGCCTGAAATGGGGGAAACGAAAAAAGGGGCAATGTCGGGTAAAAAAACACTTTAAACCCAAATATCCTGGTGATAAATGCGAGATGAAACCACACCACTACCTATGTAGGTAAGGGGTAGGGTGGATTGAAGGTATAGGGAAGGACAGCTCCAAAGCTCTTATCATAACAAAATAGCAAATAAATAAATCGCCGAACAGGGAAATTAACCCGACGTAAGCATTCTAGGGTTAAAGAGATTGATGGGGTTAAAGGTCAATCCATACAAATTTTGGGATCAGGTGTTCTTGTATGTTCATTACCCATCATGCCAATTTGCACAGAAGTATGCTAGTTTGCCGTAGCTGTGTGGAGACCATCTTGTATTCTCCTGGAAATGATGGCGGTCTTTAATTATCACATTAGGTTGTATATATAACACAGAAGATGATATGAATGTGTGTAATTTCAAGAGAGAGAGAGAGAGAGAGAGAGAGAGAGAGAGAGAGAGAGAGAGAGAATGTTGCCAAAGGAAGACGAGTTATGATATCTAATGTAGCGAAAATACATCTGTCTGTCCACCACTGTCACTATCATTACAGTCACTGTAATCACTATCACTACCACAACGACCACTTTCACCACTGCCACTGTCATCATTGCTCATCACTTTCATTACCACATTAGCCACTATCATCACAACCATCGTCATCACTATTGCGATTATGGCTACCACCATCACGACTGCCACCACCACAACCACCAACATCACGACTGCCACTACCACAACCACCACACTCACAACCACCACCACCACCACCACCACCATAACCACCACCATCATGAATTCCACCACCACAACCACCATAATCACCGCCATTATCACTGTCATCATTACCACTATCACCCTCATAACAACCATCATCATTACTTTCACTGCCAAAATCATCACGTTGTTAACCACCACCGTCACCATTACTGACAATCATCACTCCCATCACCATCATCACTACTATTAGCGTTACCACTGTCTACCTTGCATCATTTTCTGCTTCTCACAACCTCTTTCTTTCTTTATGGTCTCCGCTTCCTTACGTCGTCCTCAGCTAGTGCATGGCTAATTAGCTATTTCACGAAGCAGCTTACATATTGGCACTCCCCACACCAGCAGACTGAGCCGTCCCTGCAACACACGAGACAGGAAGGTGCAATTTACAGACCACCTTGTATTTTACTCTGGACGATATCGCTCAGCTTTCGAAAGAGGTCACTCCTTTTTAAAACTTTCCCTTCTCTCTCCATCCCATCTTCCCTTGCCGGTGGTGCATTGGTTAGCAGGTTCAGTTCGCAAGTAGAAGAACCAGAGATCGATTTTCGGACCGATCATACTCTGAATCTGCTCGTTTCCCCCCTGACTTTGTTCACCTAAAAGCACCAACGGGGACCTGGGCATAACATCAGTTGTAGTGGGTGGAATACTAAGGGAAGAGTGCGACTTAGAAAAAAAAAAAAAGTGTCTGCTTAATGATCCTCGTGTAATTGATACGCATTTATCTAAGGCTTCTTTTTCCCTCAGCAGCGGGGATGAGTGAGAGAAAGCAGGGAAGAGGGGACGATGGAGAGACCCAAGTGCTGGAGTGGAAAGGACCCGGCCCACTCCCTCCCATCCCCAACATCAACTACGCCCTGTACATGCTGGACCTGATGAAGCCCTATGGAGATACCCTGGCTGTGGTGAGTAGTAGTGCATCATAGTGACATTCCCGACCAAAACAGGCTAGCTAGGTGTGGAGATGTCCTTGTCCCATATGTACGATTAACAACGTGCATTACTGACATCACGCCATGAGCAAAGCAGAGGGTGGGACGGGCTGGGAATTTTGTGGGCGCTGGACCAGAGGCAAGAAAGTATATCCTGTGATTATGGGTGTTGCAGGATTAGCATTTTGAGATGAAAATGTCGAAGGGGATAAAGAAATGGGTGTGGGGGACAAGAGAAATGGGTGGAATGAAGAGGAATGGCGGTGGAGGGTGAGGAAGGCCTGTGAGAATATACCGTGTGAAAATGGGTGCTATACAATTAATTGCCGAATGTAGTGAAGGTACATTTCAAAGTTTTCTCCAACAACACGAACGTGAACAAGATAAACCTTCGTTACCCATTATTACCCAACATATTGTGACACATGCAAAAATACGTCCCAGCCTTGTAGGGGCTGAAGTGCGGCTGATGGCCTTGCTTTGATACGTACACTGCCTCCAAAAATTATCTGAAACTTTTCCATCCCTACCTTTTAAAACAGATGACATGAATGAATTTTTAAGCCTACATATTTTTTTATTAATTAAATCACTGGGAGGAACTTTATGCAACATATGACATGAACTATCCAATCAGAAATATTAATATTAAGAGAGGGAGAGAAAAAATATATATATATATACGCAGAGCAACCTCATTCATTATGCATTCATAGACCACCTCGTTTAAGCTAGGTTTTTGGAGTGTGTGTATGATAAAGTTTTTCCCATAACAAGCTGGATATCATTGAGGATTTTATTTACACTGGGAGATCTTACTGCTGAGAGAGATAACTCACAGAGATAAAGTAAAATCTAATCGCTCGCCTCTAATACGTGTTTTATCTCCTCGTATCGTTTTTATTGGTTTGAGAATAAGTAGAGGATTGGGTACATGGTGTGTGTGTGTGTGTGTGTGTGTGTGTGTGTGTGTGTGTGTGTGTGTGTGTGTGTGTGTGTGTGTGTGTGTGTGTGTGTGTGTGTGTGTGTGTGTGTGTGTGTGTGTGTGTGTGAGTGTGTGTGTGTGTGTGTGTGTGTGTGTGTGTGTGTGTGTGTGTGTGTGTGTGTGTGTGTGTGTGTGTGTGTGTGTGTGTGTGTGTGTGTGTGTGTGTGTGTGTGTGTGTGTGTGTGTGTGTGTGTGTGTGTGTGTGTGTGTGTGTGTGTGTGTGTGTGTGTGTGTGTGTGTGTGTGTGTGTGTGTGTGTGTGTGTGTGTGTGTGTGTGTGTGTGTGTGTGTGTGTGTGTGTGTTTGTGTGTGTGTGTGTGTGTGTGTGTGTGTGTGTGTGTGTGTGTGTGTGTGTGTGTGTGTGTGTGTGTGTGTGTGTGTGTGTGTGTGTGTGTGTGTGTGTGTGTGTGTGTAAAAGCATCATAACCATACTCTACCTGTCCCTGAGAATACTGTATGGTACTAATCACTCCACCCCTAAGACGCATTGTTTCTTTATACTCATCCATTCGGTGCAAGAGAGGGCCGCCTTCAAGTGGTGGAACAATTATAACCAGGCAGTGGAGTTGCCGGGATATATAAACATACCACAGTCCACTTCCCATCCCTTTACAGGGGGATGGTGGAGTGCAAAAGAGAGGCAGTTCAGTCCTACAGTCCACTGGGTTCGCGTCCAGATGAGTCTCAGGTTACAAGAACAAGAACAACAGGAACTACTACTACTACTACTACCTTCCGATACGCCCCATTCACAACAGTTTAAGCCCTTCAGTACGATGGCACCTTTTGCATTTTAGTTTTGTTACAGACGGACGATTTTATTAAACTTTTGACAAATATTTGACAGATACTGCCTTAGGAACTGTCTCCATTAATCCCCTCATAGCTGATTTCTCCCCCTTGGCTGAATAAAACCGTCTGAACGTAGCAAATAATTAAAATCCGTCACCAAACAGAAATGATGAAACAGAAGCAAAGGGATATATGATAAACTGAATTGCTTGGTTGATAGGTACCTACGTATAGTTTGTGTGGAAGGAGGTTAAGTGTTTTTTCCAACACACACACACACACACACACACACACACACACACACACACACACACACACACACACACACTATGACTGAGAGGTAGGTAGAGGACAAAGGTGCATGTTGTCACTTACAGATAAATGATAGTAAACACACAATCCACTGCTTTACATTCAAGCTTTATGAAGCCAGCGATACTACTGACAGGATTGGAGAACAGACTTTATTATTTGCATCAATGGGTGGGGAGTATCTGGCCACTAAAAATCTCATAAACTAGAAATATGTTTTTTGTACTAGATGTGAAATATCAAAGAACACTACTGTCTCATGAACATCTGGCGCTTGTTTCTGTGTCTGATATCAAGTGTATTTTCTGTTATGAGCATCGTGAAGTGAGTTACAAATTCCTGATAATTTTCACGAATTCCTGTTCTGAGGTTTGGAATGAAAGTTGTATAATGAGCCAGGGCTGACTGTGAACGTTATAATATATTCTGCTCAGGTTCAAGACATGCTCTGACTGACATAAACACGAATCCCTTTCACTTTCTCTGCTTCAGTTAAAACATTCCTGTCATGGTTTTATCTTTCTCTCCCCCCTCACTTTCTCTGGTAGCAACGAAGCACATTTTTACCTTCGTCTCAGCAGTCAACTGTGATTATCAGTAATATTGTAATCAGCTTAGACTCATCATGACTAGTGATAAGATAGCTGCACGTTATTACATCCTTAAAGCGGTAAGTGGAATCAGTCACGTAACTTTATTTTATGTAAGGAAGAAGGAATCAATGCCTAGAAATGCGCAAAAATTGTTCAAAGAAAAAGAAAATAACAGAGCCAAAATTCTTTATTCTTAAACCCTGCATAAAAGACCAGTTAACCTTTTGAAAGTCATGAGACCATCTTGACACCGACACCAGTTTTCTAGTTTTTTGATACGCCACTTGATGATAGAGCCTCTGCCCTTTAGGATTTAAAAAAAAAAAAAGATTTGCATACGATTCTCTATAACCATCTTAAAGGGTTTGTCTATAGCTGCAGCAAAGTCGCCAACATTGATCTTTTCCCTTGATTACGTGTGCAGGTTGAGACGTCCAAACAAGGGGTGGGGCGGACATAAAGGGAGCTGTATCACCTTTATTCCAGCTGACGTCAAATAAGTTTATTCACCATCAAGAAACTCAGAAGTCAAACAGTTATCTACTACAAGTCTTTTACATTAACTTGGCCAGGATTTTCGTCTCTTTGGAGCTCGTATCACGCAGGCAACTGGCAGATACAGACAGTGCTAAAGCATCTACATTCTTTCCACAGCACTTCTTCATGACCAGGATCATATTCTAGTATTAACCAGGCATTACAACTAGGCAATTAAGACGGAGGGACGGCAGTTTTAGGCCAAGTTAGATTAAAAGGAATATAGTTCCGTGCGCGGGCATGTTGATGGGAGAGAGACGGGGCGGATATAAAGACAGTCGCGTTACCTTTAATCCAGCCAGTGTTTTTTTGCTCAGTGAGACTTGGAAAATACTGACTGACTACCTTCATGGCACACGTGTTGTCGATAGGCACAATTCTAACCCTTCCTCCTCTCTTTCGTATGTGCACAGGCCGATGCTGAGACCGGGAGGGGTCGGACCTACAGAGAGATATGTGACCTGGTGCCTAGGGTGGCCGGGGGTCTCGTGGCCGGTGGGGTGAAGCCAGGTAACATTACTGTCTTTACTGAGCTCATGTTGTGACTTTACTGAGCTCATGTTGTGACTTTACTGAGCTCATGTTGTGACTTTGCTGAGCTCATGTTGTGACTTTATTAAGCTCACGTTTTGACTTTACTGGGCTCATGTTGTGACTTGACTGAGCCTGTGTTGTCACTTTACTGAGCTCACATTTTGACTTTACTGGGTTCATGTTGTCACTTTACTGAGCTTATGTTGTCACTTTACTGTACTTATGTTATCACTTTACTAAGCTCATTTTGTGTATATGATTGCTTGCTAACACTCTCATATAATACTCATACGGAACAGATACCAAACGCTCTAGTCCGTTTGCTTTAATTTGACAAAGATTCCAAACCCCTTTCAGGTCAGTTGATGGCCAGGTGTAGTCAGACTAGAAAGATAAATTTGACTTGTAACCAAGGAGACTCATCCCTGCCTCGCGAATAAGGCTCATCAAATTTCATGCAACCGTAACTTTACATAAAAATCGTGACGCCGACCCAGTTCCCTAGCACGTCTTCCTTAGCGATTTACTTTTGAGTATTGCTAGCTAATATCCTTTTGTACGTTATTTATGCTGAGTAAGACGATGTTAGAAGGATTTATATAATTTACATGGGGACAGTAAGGTGTAATAAGCTGAATAAATCGCTTAGGAATAGGTGTTGGGGATACGAGCCCTTATACCAAAGTCTATATTATATTATTATTATACAGACTTTGCCATATATAAAGGCTTAGATGGGACAGCCAGCACTATTATCTTCACTTTTCTATGCTCTTATGAATATTACACTGGAAAAATACCATCAATAATACTAAGAGTAATTCCCTGCTGAATATTAGAATGGAAAAAATACGATGAATAGGACTGTTAATAATTCTCTGCTAGATATTAGTGGAAAATTACGACTAATGAGTGATAGGTATACCCTGCTTAATAATAGAATAAAAATATAAAAAGAATACGATTAGTAACACTGGCAATATTTTCCTTTTGACTATTAGAAAAAAAATACAATTAATAAAACTGACAGCATTTTCAGGCTGAATATTAGACTAAGAAAATACGATAAGACTGATAATACTTCCCTTCTGAATATTATTATAAAAAAAATCCGATGAACAAAACTAATGATTTATTTCCTTGCTATTGTTATCTGAAAATAAATAATAAAAATAAAAAATCCAGTACTCACAGAACGCATACCTCCGCCAACGCCTACATCATAAAACTCAGATCACCGCCAAAATTTAATCAAATCTTCTTTGGCCCATGAACCACATATGTACATAATTTCATTTAAATCCATCAATAAATTTTTTGAGATATATTGTGAAGAAGAAAAAAAAAAGTCCTGAACCGGGACTAGAGCTCAAATCATCACCAAAATTTAATCTACTCTTTCTTGGCCCATGACCCACATATCCAAAAAATGTCATTGAAAACTATCAGCAACTTTTTTTTTTTTTTAAGACATCCTGTGGACAAAAATAGAAACAGAAAGGAAGATAGGGGTGAATATATAACCCCCTCTATCTCCGCTGACAGAAGTAGCTAACTAAATAAATAAATCTGGTTATTATGCTTCAGGATTGTTTTTTCAGGTGACCACGTGCTTCTCTTGCTACCAACGCACATGGACTACCCGCTCCTCATGCTGTCCATCATCTACTGCGGCGCCGTCTGCGTCCCCGTCAACCCGACCCTAACTCAAGGTACTCCACGCCTCTCACACACGCCCGTATTCTCACTGACCTATTTTTGCGACAATTACCTAACCCCCTTCAATCCGGTGACGCATTCTTTCTACTGTATCCTTGCTACTAACAGACGATTTCATTCAGCATAGGAGAGGCGTTTCAGACAGGAGGGGTTGGGTGTAGCCTTCATTAGCACTTTAACAACCAGATATATTCAATAAAGTGAGAGGAAAATGGAAAAACACAGCATCGAATTGAACAGGTAAACATGGGTAGGTAATAGACGAGGGAATCACTCCGGTTTATCCATGTCTTTGCCGGTGGTAGATTTTGCCTGATAACACCTACTACGGATAATCATTCGTAGAGAGGCATCATAATTAAATGCTAGCCTACCTTGATCGTTCCAGTGCTTTTCCAGCCTGTTTTCAAAGGCTAAAGTTCTTGATCACTCCAGTCCTTATCCAGTCTGTGTTCAAAAGTTTTCACGTTCTTGATATTTCAGTCATTTTGCAGTCGGTTTTCAAAGGCTAAAATTCTTGATCGTTCCAGTCCTTCTCCAGTCATAAAACGCCTCACCCAAAGTTTAGACTCAGACTGGTTTGGTGCCGAAATGATCCACTAAAAGGCACAGCCACACGTAAAGGTCCATAGAATCCAAGAAGCAACTTGGTCATATACAAGGGCTCATAATGTTAGTCACAACTGTAAGGTTCGCTTACTCCTCGAAGGGCTTAGGGCATCAGTTATTATGAGTGACTTACTGATGAATCACGCTAATGAGATCAAGGTGACTGTATTGTTTCTGATGACCAAAACAGAACAGCTGCTGTGGTATCTTGGTAAAAATTCGTTGCGTTTTTGCTAAAGTAAAGGATTTTTTGAAGAGGAGAGGAATACAAAACTATGCATGCTGACAGTGTTTGTCCTGAACCTGGGATATTAATAAGTACTGAATGTTAACGTTGAATCATTGTGTTTGTCGTTAACTTTTTTACAGCCCCTATGTAGTAATAATGATAACCAGTGGCGCTTGTTACGGTACTGTGCCAGTTCTCGCTTAAAGTTCCTTAACCTCTTTATGCTGATGAAGTTGTTGTTGTTGTTGTTGGAATATTTTCCCCACAGCTCTGGTGGGGAACGGGCAAACAAGAGAGACCGTCAGGGAAAAAGGCAGGAAAAGCCCTCCAAGTGAGAGCATAGCTGGGCCGACGATGGCAGGCAGGGAAAGGCAGCAAAGGCAGGGAAGGGCTGTGAGAAGGGCAGGCAAGCACAGCTGATGGTCATGGAGGGCAGGGCGGGACGTGCAGAGGAAGGCAGAGGCGCGGCGCCGAGTGGAAGGCGCCGACGAAGAACTGCAGGTGGGAAACGCACCGCCGCTGCCCTCAAATCCCTTGCCCTTGGTGGAAAAAGGCCGTAAGGACTCGCCAAGCCCAGCAGCAAATGGAGACCAAGGAGGGAGGCCCGGACACGGTCGCAAGGAGGGCAGGCCCTGGTCCAGGTGGGCGAAGGGAGGAAACTGCTCTCGACCTCCTGACGGGCAGGTCCTAAGCCGTCGCCCTCCAGGTGGAAAGGACAAGCCAACTCTCCTCGGTGATGCTAGCGGGGCTGGTCCCGCCACGGACTGGAGTGGAGGTGTCGACGGGACGGGAGCTGGGCTGCGAGTTCTGATGAAGTATTTTCTACTGAATTCTTGCTATATCTAGACGATTTTATTGAATTCCAGAAAGGCCTCTCGTACTGAAGGGATTAACCGGGGTTATATCCAATCCCCCTCCAGTTCGGAAAGTTTCTCCTAAGCTGAATGAATTTGTATGAATATATCAAGAACAAATCAGAAAATACGTGGGATTCAAGAACTTAAAATACGTAACCCGTCTTGTCTGTTCACGATAACGAATGCATCTCTCTCTCTCTCTAGATGAGCTGATCCACGCCCTGAAGGTGAGCGAAGCAAAGTGGGCGCTGGTGCATGAGGCCTCCACCGATATCTTGGAAGGGGCACGAGACAAGCTACCTGAAGGAGGTGTGAGGGGCGTGTGGGTGGTGGAGGCAGATAGCACACGCCCACGCCCACAACCCACGCCCTCCCTCGCCACCCTCGCCTCTCACCATCCTGTCCCTCCCGTCACCAAGGTTCCTATATTAAAGTGTTTACCATCATCCTTTTTTGTTATTATTCAGTTTCCTCTCCTTTTCCCTCCTCCTCTTCCTTTTCTCCATCTTCATCTTCATCCTCTCCTTCCTTATCCTCCTCCCTTATTCTTCTTTCTTCTCCTTAAGGTAATGTTAAGTATAAGATTTACAACCAATCAGCCCCAAATAGAGTGAATAATAACGTGAAAAATATGACAAAGCTATTTATTCCTCATCCTAATTCACTGTATGGAGAATTACTAAGAACTGGCCGAGATCCTTTATAAATATGCCCCCTGAACTTTTCTTTCCTCGGGTGCGCGCAGGTAGAGTGGGCCCCTCACGTGAGTCGCTGGGTGGGGATGATGCTGTTCTCCTCCGGCACCACAGGGCTGCCCAAGGGCGTACTAATCCCCCATCAGGCCCTGCTGCTGGGGATCATAAACAGGCTGTGAGTTCATGTGTGTTTCTTCATGAATCCAAAAGAGGTAGTGAAGATGATGATGATGATGATGATGTTATATTTCAAAATCAAAACTGAAACTAGAATTGACTTTCCTTTTGATAAAACTTACACCCTTTCTGTAGGATGACGTCTTTTAAGTTTTTTATTTCCCCTTCAGAATTTCCAGACCAAAAAATTCAGCCGAGGGGAAAAATCTAGAAACGACGGAGCTTGGGGAAAAAAAAAAAAAAAATAGCCCCACTAGCCAAATTTCTCTACTGTGATGACGGCAATGCAGATCCTACTCACGTTACCATAAGACAATACTACACAGCTTCAGGGTGTAGTGGTGTGTGTGTGTGTGTGTGTGTGTGTGTGTGTGTGTGTGTGTGTGTGTGTGTGTGTGTGTGTGTGTAATTGGTAGTGTTGGTGTGTATAATTAGTAGTGTTGTGATGTATAACTGACAGTGTTGTGGTGTATAACTGACAGTGCTGAGGTGTATAATTAACAGTGTTGGGGTGTATAATCGGTAAAGCTGGGGTGTATAACTGCTAGTGTTGGGGTGTATAAATGCTAGTGTTGGGGTGTATAAATGCTAGTATTAGGATGTGTAATTGCTAGTGTGGGGGTGTATAATTGCCAGTGTGGGGGTGTATAATTGCTTGTTGGGGTGTATAACTGGGTGTATAGCTGCTCGTACGGGGATGTTTAATTGCTAGTGTGGGGGTGTATAATTGCCAGTGTGGGGGTGTATAACTGGGGTGCATAATAACTGGTATTGGTCAATCGCGGGAATCGTTGCCACCACGTGAACACGGAAACACTTGCTCAAGCTACTGCGTCAGAAAAAAAAAAAAAATGGAAAATAGAAGGATCGAGAGATAAATCTGAAAATGGCCTCAGTGGTTATCCACAAACTTGGCATCCTAAGGGCAGTTTTGGCCATCGCGGCCTCGAGCCCATTAAAGTAACCGCCTCAAACGGCCCCGGAGGCCAACGTCATCTTGCCTATGTTCTTCCCCATGCTGAGTTACCCCAGTACCCTGACTTTTAACCTCCTGGGTGTTCAAGTATGGCTGGCTATAAAGCTTATACAACATACAATGACCGAGATTTTTAGTAGTAAGTATAGACGCAAGGAAGAAGAGACCAATGGCTAGAAGCCCCTGATGTGTTTCCCCTGAGAAAAAATAAAAACAAGATAACAGAGAGACAAATTCAACACCAGTTCATTTCGAGATGCCTGGCCACACTGCGTTTCAAAGACTGGAGGTCACAGACAGTAGGAAATACAGACAGAAGACAACTCCAGAGTTGACCTGTTGCCTACATGACGGACTTTGAGCAATGATTAACTCTTATATCAGAGAGTTGGACAGAAAAGTGATGTGGGGTTGTTGCTAGACGGGTGCTACGCACTCGCTGCAGTGGTGGAGGGATGAAGCAGAAAGTTCAGAGCAGTAACCATTGCAGTAGCGACAGAAAAGAGATAATGATACAACAAGCCTTTGACCCCACCTTGTTAAGATGAGCTGTATGTGGGAAGCCTCCCCACACATGCGAGTTGAACTCTACACTGGGGAGAATAAAACCCGCGTATAAAGTCAACAACTGTGCAGAGGTAAAAGAGGCACAGAGCAGGCTTAGCACACCTAATCTCTTGGAAGCGGATTTACAAGAGAGAATATGATCTTTCCAAAATAAATCCCGAGAAAATGAAATCTCATGTTCAAAGATGATGAAGGACTGAGTGGGATGTTGTTTAAAATTAGAGGATACTCCTTTGGTAGATATTTGATGGGTCGAAAGATATAAGAACTGAGCTTCTGATGCATTAAAAACAACATGATTACTTTTACTCCAATCACAGATAGGAATGAAGTCAGACATTAAGTGTGCCATAGCCTCATCCCTTGTTTGTCTGAAGTAACTGCTGTGATGGGCACTGTGGGAAGCAGATGGAAAAGTGAAGAGTGGAATCATCAGCGTATGAGTGAATAGGGTTAGATGTACAGCTTAGAAGGTCATTGCTGAATAGAAGGAAGAGAGCTGGTGATAGAACAGAGCCAAGAAGAACACTACTATTGATAGCCCTGGTAGAAGAACAGTGGCCGTCTACAACAGCGGCTATAGAACGACCAGAAAAGAAGCTAGAGATGAAGGCACATACAGAGGGATACAAACAGTAAGACGGGAGTTTGGAAATTAAGGATTTATGCCAGACTCGATAGAAAGCCTTTGACATATCAAGTGAAATGGCAAAGCTTACGCTAAAGTCCCGAAAGGTGCATGACCAGGAGTCTGAAAGGAAGGTGAGGAGATCGCCATTGGAGCGTCCCTAGCGTAACCCATACTGACGATCGGAAAGGTCAGTATATGAAAGGTGCAAGGTATGACGTGATATATCTTGGTTTCATGGCTTCCTTTCCTATTACTGAATCATACCCACTCCAACTACTAGCGGAAACTAAGACGACAATTATTATTAAATCTATCTATCTATGTACCTATAATAAGATGCCTTAATTCAGCATAGGGTGGCCACAAACAAATCGCCTCTATGTCTCCCTTTCTTCTGCCATTTGGCTACCTTTACCCCAACTCACACCCTCTCCCTCGTATATTTATCCACTCCATCATTCTATCTAATCCTTGGTCTCCCCCTCCCCCTCTCCCTTTCACCTCGCTCTCGTACACTCTTCTAGTCAGTGTCTCATTGATTTAAATTTATACATATCCTTATAAACGATACAGTAATATTAACCACATTAAAAAAAAAAGTGTAAAAATTTAAATTTAGAGTAAGACAGGTTTATGGTGAGGCTGTGTGAAACAAGCATGAAGAAGGGCGAAAATCTAGGCCAAGGAAACAGAGTCTAGAGGTGTGAATGTCTTGGCAGGTACATGGAGAAGCTGCGTGTGGAGAGTGGGCAAGGAGGAGCCAGGGCCCAGGATATTAACCGCTCCCAGCTGCTTGTGCTACCGGTGGCCCATTTGTTCGGACACGGTATGACCATTGCAGCGCTGATGTGGGGAGGGACCGTCTACTTCCTGGCTAAGTTCTCGCCCAGGGCATACTTCCACGCCATAGACAAGTACAAGGTGAGACAGAGACAGATCCAGAGCGACAGAGAGACAGACAGACACTTGAAGCATGGAACTAAGGATGGCTGGGGACAAAATTCGCCTAATATTTCACCTCCTTTGCATTTCACTTTCCTCCGATGTCGAAGATTCTTAAGCTGAGAGAGGCCTGCCATGTTTCCCTGCCCATGGAGTACTTACTTTGATATGATGTGTCAGGGAGGATATGCCATAATTCTGCAGCAGATGGAGTGCAATAGCGAGTTTTTTTTTTCAGATGACTGTACCCAATGAAATGTGTGCCAACAATATTTATAAATTCAAGGAAGCAGTAGCAACAGAAGACGTGATTTTAGCAGCCTGACTCATTCTTGTGAAAAGGCATTTAGCTAACACACACACACACAAACACACACACACAAAGAGAGAGAGAGAGAGAGAGAGAGAGAGAGAGAGAGAGAGAGAGAGAGAGAGAGAGAGAGAAACTATCCAAAATGTTTATATATTGATAGTCTACAAGCTATTACGTTACTGTTGTTGTTCCAGTAAGTTTAGTGATATATTGTGTATTAAGCTTGAGGCTCATAAGATATGGGTTGCAAAAAAGGTACAAGGCAATTGCAGAAATGTTCGAAGGTGAAAATGAAGACTGAGGGATGAAGTGATGAAGGTGGTGATGAGAGTAACTGGGCGAGGCGGACTGGAAAAGATGGTAGTAGTAATATAATTATAACTGTGTAACCTGGGCTGATTTAGCAGACAGAGCTGAATAAGCAAAATTCAGTGGATATTCTGAGTAAAGGTGGAACATGAAGTAAAAGGTATTACCATTACTGCACATGCAAATCCGCTGTTAACCCTAAAATGGACGAGGCCAGATTCAGGTAGTGCATTCTGGTTAGCATCAAAGGAAACTGTTCAGTCAAGGGAAATCCCAGCTCTCGAAAGAGTTAAATTTAAGCAACAGACGACTCAAGCCCAGCAAGCCACAGAACAACGTTTTCACCGGTGGCTCCTTCATTCTTTTGGCACGTCAACCCACACGGGCATCGGACTCCGTGTCGTCTGGGGCAGTATATCAGTGTCAGCCAAGCACTCGCCCCCTGATGCACAGAGCACATATATACAGGGTGGCCCATATATATATAAACGTCCATTTCCACTCCGCTGGGCGAGTTCCCGTTTGTTGTAGCGACAGCTCAGTCAGTGGTATCTGTATCTACCCTGCACCATTCATTCATCTCCTACCCCCCACGGCCACGACCGAGCCCACACTAACCGACTGAACCATCCCCTCAACACATTAAGATGCAGTTGCACGAGTTGCTAATGGAGCGCTTTTTACGGGTCACCGCAGACGCTGTTAACACTACCGGTATTAACAAAAACTGATTTATTTCAATACTTTCTGCAGATAAGGTATTTTAGTTTCCTGAATTAGGTATGAGCTTTTTAGGAGGCCCTGTATTTGTCAGATTACTATATAGTACTCACGACTGCACTGCCATAAGTGGGCTGGAAGCTTTCATAAACTAAGTTTACCAAATTATAAAAACGGCCAGACAATTTGATGAGGTTTTAACACAGGATTTTAACCAATTTAAAGGATAAACAAGTGTCCATAGTTTGTTTTACATAAATTTTCACGTTGATAGTCACAATCGTTTGGTAGTGAAGCGTTAGATAACTGCATGAGTGAAGACAAATGCATAAACAAGCAATATTACAAATAAAACTTATAACTGTGAGTGTTTATAATTCCACCCCAATTGTTACCTGTAAGTGAAACAAGTCCTCCTTCTGCAGGTGACACTATCGGCCCTCGTACCGCACCTGGTCAAGTTCTTGAGTGAGACGCCGCTATGGAACCAGTATGACACATCCTCCCTCATGGTCTTTTGCTCAGGAGGCGATATCCTACCACCAGCCATACCCACGCGCTTCAAGAAGAAGGTCTGACATCCTTGTCTTTCCTCTCATTTTATCGGTTTATCCTTGTTCGTAAAGAATGCTCTGACTTAACCTCTACGATGAGTTATCTAATTATATTTCTTTCCTTATTTTTAAAAGTTATTCTTAGTATGACTCTCTCCCACCACCGCCATAACCATTAGCTACAAAAAAAAGTCTCAAATTCTTGTCTTTAAACTATCATAATGACCTCGTGGAGTTAATAGAGAAAAATCTAAGCTTTTTTTTTTCTTCTTCTTCTTCTCCTGCTACTCCTGCTCCTCCTCCTCCTGCTTCTGCTCCTCCTGCTCCTGCTTCTGCTCCTCCTGCTCCTGCTTCTGCTTCTGCTCCTCCTGCTCCTGCTTCTGCTCCCCCTGCTCCTGCTTCTGCTCCTCCTGCTCCTGCTTCTGATCCTCCTGCTCCTGCTTCTGATCCTCCTGCTCCTGCTTCTGATCCTCCTGCTCCTGCTTCTGATCCTCCTGCTTCTGCTCCTCCTCCTCCTCCTCCTCCTCCTTCTCCTTCTTCATCTCGCGACGACGTTTCTTTCTTTCTTTTTATTCTTATAACTGGGTCAACTCCATTCCATCACCATCACAGTTCAAGAATGCAATATCAGATTGTCGCTTTTCTCTTAACTATTTTAAAATTCAAACTACTGTTTTTGGATGAAACTTCGCTGTCACCTCTTCACTATGACAACCTCTCTCTCTCTCTCTCTCTCGGATCCCCAAACCTTGAATGGTGAGTGACTGATAGAGTGTCATTTTACTGTGCATGCTGTGATGATGATGATGATGATGATGATGATGATGATGATGATGATGATAATGATCTTCGTGAAATCTCCGGTATAAACCAACACTGTTTATTAAGCCAACTCACAACACCCACACACAGCGGCAACTTCAAAGGGTATACTGTTCCTCTCTTGATCCACCACCCACCACCACAACAGCCCGTCCTCATCAGTCATGCTCCACCCTTCCTGTGCATTTCCCACTTCTATCTGAACTGAATTGTGGTTCCCTCGTGCCAGGTATCAGAGACCATATGACACTAATATAGAGGTATATAAGGTAATATAAGGTATCTGATAAGCAATGCAGCAGAAACAGGGAAGATGAGGAAGTAGCCTTGGTGACGAAGCAGTCCTGACGTTGAACTGGTCTTGGTGTTGGAGCGGCTTGGCATTGAAGTGGCATGGCGTTGAAGTGGCTTGGCGCTGAAGCAGCTTGGCGTTGAAGTGGCTTGGCGCTGAAGCAGCTTGGCATTGAAGTGGCTTGGCGTTGAAGAGGCTTGGCGCTGACGCAAGAGAGTTGAAGTGGCTTGGCGCTGAAGCAGTTTGGCGTTGAAGAGGTTTGGCATTGAAGCAGCTTGACAATGAAACAGTTTGGCGTTGAAGAGGCTTGGCACTGAAGCAGCTTGGCAATGAAACAGTTTGACGTTAAAGCGGCTTGGCGTTGAAGAGGCTTGGCACTGAAGCAGCTTGGCAATGAAGCAGTTTGGCAATGAAGTAACTTGACGCAGAGGAGGCTTGGCGTTGAAGAGGCTTTGTGATTAAGCCACACTTCTACTGTACATCCCAGGTTACGCTGCCTTCCTGTCACCTCAGACTGTTTCATACTTGTCTTGCTCAGCCATCTTTTCACTGCTCAAGCCTCATACAGCCTTTCATATTGTAAGCCCTTCACTACCATGGGACTCTAAGCTGAATAAAATAAATTTGGCAATGACGAAAAAAAAATGCTGCCGTCCTGAACAAACACGCTATAGTAAAAATTTAAAATACCGTCATCCTCAATTCCTCACAGCTCATTTACATCGTGCAGTCACACTGGGGAGTGGATTTGACTAGTAACCAGGGACACTGTCAGAAATTTTTATACACTCTTTTATCTGACGAGTGTTAGTCTAACAAGATCTTACATAAATTCACTTAAGTCTCTTAGGAGGTGTTAGGTGTAACTGATATTTCAACTCACCAGTAGGCTAATTATTCTCCTATCTCCTAGCTAGCCTAATTCCCTATGATTTGGCCACATCATAAAGGTTACTTAGCTAGAAAGAGTCGGACAACAGATGACGACGAGCCTGATGTTTCAGTCGGTTGCCTGGGCATCCAAGCGTCCTTAGGTGCGTATTTTACAGCGTGCATCTTGAACCGGCTTTAGCAGCAGAGTGCTGAACATGGCGAATCCCTACTTCCTTATAGGATTGTAGAAGTGCCAACTATTAATTAATTACAAGACTAAATACAGTTAAATTACTTCATGATATATACAACGTAAATCTAACTTAATTCAATATTGGTTTTCATTAAACTAAAGCCAAATATTCCCCGTATCATAGTAAATATGTATCAAATCCTCATCAGAATTTTCACGTGAGGGCATTTCGTACTCATCACGCAGGCTCCGTCAGGTCAATCGGAAATTCCTAAGTATTTACATATATTTACAGTATACTTGTCCACAAGAGTTAAACGCAGTAGCATTTAATTTATTAATAATAGGAATCATTAAAGAGAACGTAATCTCTGGGTTATAAATCCGCTTGAATTAATTACTAACGCTCTCCAGGTTTTCCTCTGCCTTTAACAGGACAACGATTTTAAAAGGTAAATAGCGCAACCGCTCTGGGGGGAAATATTTCCCACAGACACTAAATCTTAACTAAAGCTCAATAAATTCCATGCAGCCAAATTATGAGACTCAGTTCCGTCAGATGAAAACAAACCGACTATGACGCTTCCACTATTCAGGGTGTCTAAGCTGGATAAATCTCCCTTCCTGCAAGAAATGGATTAAAGGATGACCATAAAGTGAAGGGGTTTGTGGAGCCTGCAACACTTTTCATTTGCGTCCAGAATACGTAAGAAGTCATCGCAGTGAAGTGATTAATGGCCGCCGTGCAGAGACAGGTAAAAATCTAAGTCCTCTTGATTATGCCATGAGACAAGTATAAGTTAATTCTTGCTCTTGTCCTTGTTCTTTTTCTTCTTGGTTCTTGCCTTTATTCCTCCTCCTCCTCTTCCTCCTCCATGTCCTCCTCCTCGTCCTCCCCCTCCTCCTCTTTCATCATCGTCATCATCATCATCATCATTATCATCATCATCATTTTCTTTTCCTTCTTCTTCAGACACGTCATAGTGTAGTCAGCAGGTATGGTATGACTGAAGTATTTTCCGCGGTCACTAGTCATACCCTCGAGTCTCAGCTGCAACACCCTACCTCCGTGGGCTACATCTTACCATACATGAAGATCAAGGTGAGTAGTGTGTGTGTGTGTGTGTGTGTGTGTGTGTGTGTGTGTGTGTGTGTGTGTGTGTGTGTGTGTGTGTGTGTGTGTGTGTGTGTGTGTGTGTGTGTGTGTGTGTGTGTGTGTGTGTGTGTGTGTGTGTGTGTGTGTGTGTGTGTGTGTGTGTGTGTGTGTGTGTGTGTGTGTGTGTGTGTGTGTGTGTGTGTGTGTGTGAGAGAGAGAGAGAGAGAGAGAGAGAGAGAGAGAGAGAGAGAGAGAGACCATACTAACAACCGGTGGAACCTGAATGAAAAAGAATAAGCAAATATGGAAGGCCGTAAATCAAGGCCAAGAGAAGTTTTAGTAGGGAATAAACAGAGCTCATCCAGATAGCCTGTCGAGTACCAACTCCATCTACATGTCGATCTTTGAGTCATATTCTCGCTGGCGCCTCCTTCTTAGCGATGGGAAGGTGTGGCGCGTGGGTGAGAGTTATTCTTTACTGGACTGATGGGGATAGAGTAGAGGAGTGTGGGACGGTGTGGAAGGACGAATCGTTGCCAAGTATAATTCATATTTGAAGTAGATTATAGATACAGATGACAAAGGTAGAGTGAGAGAGCATGGGAAGATGTGGAAAGGTGTGGATCGCAGTCAGTTGTGTAAGCGTCATTTTAATTTGCGTTGGCAGTAGGTGATGGACGTGGAGAATGGTGTTGTGTGGGAGAGGAACATGAGGGTGAGTTGTGTACTTGGCAGTTAATTAGGAACAGCATTGTACAGGCAGTGGACACTGACAGTAGTGTAATGCTGAGAGATGGACGCGAGGGTGAGGTATCAAGGGTACTTTATAATTAATCAGTTATTATGTGTACAGTAGGTGGTGGAAGTGGAATGGTGTGATATTGAGTGAGGGACGCGAGGGTGCAGTGCTTATCAAGATTACAAATAATCAGAAGTTGGTGTGTGTACGGACGGAGGTCAATGCTGAGAGCTGTGTAATGTTGGGAGCTTGACGGGAGGGTGGGAACTGCATTAAGGTTGCTTTGTAAATAATCAGATGTGACTTTATGTGGGTGGTGGATGCTGAGTGTGTTGTGATGTTGGGAGAGGAATTGGAGGGTGGTGTGTGTACTCGTATAGGTACTTTAGAAATAATCAGGAGTTGCTTTGTATAGGTGGTGGATGTGGGGAGCGGTGTGACACTGGGAGAGGGACGGGAGGGTGAGATATGCGTCAAGAGCCCCTCCAATATGCTGGGTTACGCTAACGATCCCGCCGCCACCGCCGCCACTATCGACTCCGAGGGGTGGCTACACACGGGTGACGTCGGCTACTACGACAGCCAGGGCCTCCTCTACGTCACAGGCAGGATCAAGGACATCATCAAAGTCAAAGGGCATCAGGTGCGTGGGACAGGCTACTTAAATCCTTCTTTACGTTAGTAGGAGTAGTAGTGGTAGTCGTTGCTGCTGCTGTGGTCCAGGTTCATCTGAAAAGTGAACCCGGTGGACTGCTGGTTTAAGATGATCTGCAAATCACCATCCTCCTTACGGGGTATGGCGAAGCAGTTGACGGACGATTGTATAACCAGGCAGTGGAACGACTTAGCTATATCGGTGTCACCACATGAAGGCGTCCCTCTCTGACACCCTTCAATATCGTGAGGTCTTTAGCAGCCTCGATGGCGAAGCTGGTATTGTTTTCAGTTTTCTTGTGTGTGTGTGTGTGTGTGTGTGTGTGTGTGTGTGTGTGTGTGTGTGTGTGTGTGTGTGTGTGTGTGTGTGTGTGTGTGTGTGTGTGTGTGTGTTAGGACGATAACTTCGCAACCGCTCAAGATATCATCACAAAATTTTACAGATGTGTAGCAGGGAGAAAAAAGCGATCACGAGTTAGAAATGGGTGAAAGTAGGCCAAGGTTTGTCTGTCTGTTACCACGATAACTTAGCAACTCCTCACGATATCATCATCAAATTTTACAGGTGTGTAGCAGGCATGGAATTCTCCTACAAGTATTGTTTTCAGTTTGTTTGTCTGTCTGTGTGTCTGCACGATAACCTCGCAACTACTCAAGACATCATAACAAAATTTTACAAGTATGTAGTAGGGATGAAAATCTACGGGCTCGAAATTGGTGAAAGTAGCCTAGGTCAAGGTCATATTCCGAGCGGCGCTAGATATGTATCGGCTCGCGGCTGGTGTGATTCACCCTTGGGAGGGGCCTCTTGGTATAGTTTGTTGTTTCTCTTCTTAGGCTGTTTTTTTCAGCTCAGAAAGAGTATCTCATTTTCAACAAGTTAATGAAGGCTCTCGCTAACCCATCCAGTGTGTAAAGGCTCCCTTAAGATGAATCACATCATCTGGGGACATGGAATTACAAAAAAAGACGTTATTGTACTGAACTGGGATTAGGCTACTTCAGAGCCTCAGAGACAAGATGAAGAATCTCATCAAAGTCAAGGAGCATCAGGTGGATAGGGTACATTCAGCACAATCTCCCTTAGTTCATCCAATTGCTTACAATATGTTGTATAGTATGACATCCATCTGTCGGTAAGAGAAAAGATCAGTATGTAGTATAAGGATATGTAGTTAACTCCTCAATACGCGAGACCCGCAAACTTCAGCAAACGGTTCACAACTGATCCCCTTATTAAGGACATACTAAACAGTGTGGCCTGTCACCAGAGTAAATCAATATTATGTGGAAATTTGTTCGTCTACAATTTCGAGGCTGAAAGAATAGGCAGGGAGATGCCCGATGAAGATTCAGACTCTTAATGTACAGAGGGATCCACACAAAAAATCTGCGACTGACGCAATACAGGGCGGATATAAAAGCCTGTTTATAATCTACTGTTGTCTCCGGACTGTTTTATTCAGATTTTTTGAAGTGGCATAACATATAGCGTCCATTAATCCGTTCACTAAAAGGGTAGTTTCGTAAAATGAATAACATCCTTTGGTGGCAGCGAGAAAAAATATAAAAGGTGACGTCCTCATATTAATGGGGAGCTAGAAGGACGAATAACCTGTCTTTCCACCTGTCATAAGCCCCAAAGATCACCGAAACGATTCGCCTGTATTATTTTTTACTTTAACCTGGTCTAAAATTGCTCTCTCTCCACCTTGAATGCTGCGTTGTAACAATAAATCAAGAAGAGAAAATTGTGTCAGTCACGAAGAAGTGCTACGAAAAGGACGTAGAGCCACGGTATTCCATGCTATCGCAAAGCTACGAGAAATAAGCCATAAAGGGACGAAAATCAGGGCAAAGTTGAGGTGCAAAGGGCAATCTTTGCTACTTGGTTGTGATTTCATTAACATCGGTGTCTGCATAAGCTAGGATTAGGAAAAATTACATGGGGTGAATTTTGATTAAATTCTGGTCTGTGAACAGTACTATTATGCCTGCAGAAGTTCTAGAGATGAATTCCCGGTAACCCAATTTATATCACCAATTATATGGAAATAGTTGTGCCTTTTTTGGTGCACAATTCTGACTAATAACAAAGACACCCTGCAATATTTTAGAAACCATCTCTGATTGATAACGAAAACTTGGTGATATTCTGCAACACATCGTCACTTCCAATGAGTATTGCTTGTAATATTTCAGAGGACATCCCTGACTAATAACGAGCACTGCCTATAATCGTATCGTATCGTTCGTATCGTTTATAAAGGATCCACCAGGCTTGCATGCGTCGGCCTTGGTCACATAATGGCTGACTGTAATATTTCAGGACACATCTCGGCTTAATAACGAAGGCTGGGTGATATTCTGGCACACATCCCTGTTTAAACGCCCTTTACTCTAACTTGGCCAAGGACTGTCATCTCTCCATCTTGAATGCTGAGTTGTAACAATAGATATATGCTGGAAAACGGTGCTAATCACAAATAAGTGCTATGGAAAGGATGTAAAGCCATAGTATTGTCTTATTCTGCCATTAAGCTACGAGAAATAAGCTGGAAAAGAATAAAAATCTAGGCAAAGGTAAAGTGAAGGGAATATAATAACAAGGATAGGCCAAGTCAGAGTCAAAGGAATATAAAAACGAGAACTGCCTGTCTTCTAAACTCCTCCAGGTGGCGCCAGCGGAACTGGAGAACATACTGAAGCAACACCCCGACGTGGAAGACGCGGCCGTGATCGGGGTGCCGCACCAGAGGACAAATGAGGTCCCCAGAGCGTACGTGGTGCCTCGCCCAGGAGTAAATATCAACCCCCAAACTCTGCAAGAATTTGTTGCTGGTGAGGCCTTAGTTGAAAATCTCCCTCTGTGTCTCTTCTGTGTGTCTGTGTGCCTGTCTGTCCGTCCGTCCGTCCGCCCGCCCTTCCGTCCATCCGTCTCTCTCTCTCTCTCTCTCTCTCTAATCCTCAGTTTCACCCCCACTCTGGTCCTCTCACGCCCATCCCTCCTCTAACCTCATGACCCCGTACAGTCTACAGGCAAAACTCTAATCCTCCTTCCCTAGCTTCACTCTGTTTTCACGTCATTAGCTCTAGGGACTGTCCCCATAAAAAATTAGAGGAAGTGAACCCAGACTCATCATGTAGATTTCTGAACGCCTTAACCAGAGAACATAACTTCCCACATCCCTGTAGGGAATTTTATTATTCTTGTCAATATTATTTTTCTGACTTATTTTAAAACTGCGATATTTTGAAGAATATTAGACCTTGAGCCTACAAACTTGGTCAACTTAGTTAGACAGCTGTTCGCTTCTTTTAGCCAAAAATGGTGGCAATCCGTCACCCACATCTTCGGATATTATACGGAATACAGTAATATGGGTCAGCCACACTATCTCAAGAACCATTTAAGCTAGGAAACTGAAATTTTACAACAATATAGCCTTAAGGCGGACGCAATGAGGAAAAATGTATGGTTCTAATCGGTTAATTGTTCTCTGAGATCGCCCTGGGTAAGAAATTGAGACTCTCCCAGATTTTCTTGACGTCACCTGATTTTCCATGAACGAATAAAGATAGAGCCTTCAAACACTGTGAGGCTGATTAGCCAACTGGTGACTTCTTCTGGCCAAATACGATGGCAATCCATCAACTGGATCATCAGATATTATTTATATTGTATTAAAAAAAAAAAAAAAAAAAAAAAAAAAAAAAAAAATGATTCCGGAACAGTCTCAGAAACCCTTTAAGCCAGCCATCTGAAACTGACTGGAATACAGCCTTAAGACGGCGGCATTGCACAAAGGAGTATGATTCCAGTTAATTGTTCTCTGAGACCGCCTGGGATAAAAACTTGGGACTTTTCCGGATATTCCGGATGCCACCTAATTTTCATAAAAGATTAAAGCTAGAGCCACCAAACTTGGTGCTCTTATAGACTGTGATAACGTAAAGTGACATGCACAAGGTCAGAGACCTTGACCTCGAGGTCTCTTTATAACTCGGCTTTCAGTAGGCAGTGGCTGTGAGAAATTTTTCCTCATATAAATTGTCCACGACAATTTTCTGGTGTTCTAGTTATCTTTACTTCCGCTGACTCCAGATAATCTGATTCAGTTTGGGAGAACCCTCTTTGAAAGAATCGGCACTGACCATACGAGTAGACCTGACTCCCCAGCTCGAAAAGTCCAAGGTAAATAGAATAATCTTAGTTAGCGATTAAAACGACAAAGTACCTCACCGGACTGAAGGGGTCACTGTCATCGGTATGTGTCCATAGTAAAATATTTAAACCTTTACGTTGCCAAAATAAAAGCGTTATCATTTGACTAACGCTGTCCTCCTATCCCCCGCAGATCGCACGGTGGAGTTCAAGCGACTGACGGGCGGGGTGGTGGTGGTGGCGGCCATCCCGAGAAATGCGACGGGCAAGGTGCTGAGGAAGAAACTGCTGACCGACCACACAACACCCGCGGCCAGGCTGTGAACACTGCTGCGGCAGAACAGGAGAACAGGCCAGATAGATGAGCATGAGAATAGGGCAGGTAGAACAGGAAAACAAGAGAACAAGGCAGTTATAACGAGAGAATCAGGCAGTTAGAACAAGAGAACAAGGCAGTTAGAACAAGAGAACAAGGCAGTTAGAACAAGAGAACAAGGCAGTTAGGACAATAGAACAAGGCAGTTAGGACAAGAGAACAAGGCAGTTAGGGCAAGAGAACAAGGCAGTTAGGACAAGAGAACAAGGCAGTTAGGACAAGAGAACAAGGCAGTTAGGGCAAGAGAACAAGGCAGTTAGGACAAGAGAACAAGGCAGTTAGGACAAGAGAACAAGGCAGTTAGGACAAGAGAACAAGGCAGTTAGGACAAGAGAACAAGGCAGTTAGGGCAAGAGAACAAGGCAGTTAGGACAAGAGAACAAGGCAGTTAGGACAAGAGAACAAGGCAGTTAGGACAAGAGAACAAGGCAGTTAGGGCAAGAGAACAAGGCAGTTAGGGCAAGAGAACAAGGCAGTTAGGGCAAGAGAACAAGGCAGTTAGGACAAGAGAACAAGGCAGTTAGGACAAGAGAACAAGGCAGTTAGGACAAGAGAACAAGGCAGTTAGGACAAGAGAACAAGGCAGTTAGGACAAGAGAACAAGGCAGTTAGGGCAAGAGAACAAGGCAGTTAGGACAAGAGAACAAGGCAGTTAGGGCAAGAGAACAAGGCAGTTAGGGCAAGAGAACAAGGCAGTTAGGGCAAGAGAACAAGGCAGTTAGGACAAGAGAACAAGGCAGTTAGGACAATAGCACAAGGCAGTTAGGACAAGAGAACAAGGCAGTTAGGACAAGAGAACAAGGCAGTTAGGACAAGAGAACAAGGCAGTTAGGACAAGAGAACAAGGCAGTTAGGACAAGAGAACAAGGCAGTTAGGACAATAGAACAAGGCAGTTAGGACAAGAGAACAAGGCAGTTAGGGCAAGAGAACAAGGCAGTTAGGACATGGAACAAGGCAGTTAGGACAAGAGAACAAGGCAGTTAGGACAAGAGAACAAGGCAGTTAGGACAAGAGAACAAGGCAGTTAGGACAAGAGAACAAGGCAGTTAGGACAACAGCACAAGGCAGTTAGGGCAAGAGAACAAGGCAGTTAGGACAAGAGAACAAGGCAGTTAGGACAAGGAACAAGGCAGTTAGGACAAGAGAACAAGGCAGTTAGGACAAGAGAACAAGGCAGTTAGGACAAGGAACAAGGCAGTTAGGACAAGGAACAAGGCAGTTAGGACAAGAGAACAAGGCAGTTAGGACAAGAGAACAAGGCAGTTAGGACAAGGAACAAGGCAGTTAGGACAAGGAACAAGGCAGTTAGGACAATAGAACAAGGCAGTTAGGACAAGAGAACAAGGCAGTTAGGACAAGAGAACAAGGCAGTTAGGGCAAGAGAACAAGGCAGTTAGGACAAGGAACAAGGCAGTTAGGACAAGAGAACAAGGCAGTTAGGACAAGAGAACAAGGCAGTTAGGACAAGAGAACAAGGCAGTTAGGACAAGAGAACAAGGCAGTTAGGACAAGAGAACAAGGCAGTTAGGACAAGAGAACAAGGCAGTTAGGACAAGAGAACAAGGCAGTTAGGACAAGAGAACAAGGCAGTTAGGACAAGAGAACAAGGCAGTTAGGACAAGAGAACGGGACAGTTAGAAATAAGAAGTACAAGGGAACAGGGCAGATAGATGGACATGAAAACAGGGCAGGTAGAACAAGAGAACAGGGCAGTTGGAACAAGAGAACAGGGCAGGTAGATGAACAAAAGAACAAGACAGGCAGATGAAGAAGAGAACAAGACAGGTAGATGAAGAACAGAACAAGACAGGCAGATGAACAAGAGAACAAGACAGGTAGATGAACAGGAGAACAGGGCAGGTAGATGAACATGAGAACAGGGCAGGTGGATAAACAAGAGAACCGGGCAGGTGGATGAACAAGAGAGCCTGGCAGGTAGATGAACAAGAGAACATGGCATGTAGATGAACAAGAGAACAGGGCAGGTAGATGAACAAGAGAACAGGGCAGGTGGATGAACAAGAGAACCTGGCAGGTAGATGAACAAGGGAACAGGGCAGGTAGATGAACAAGGGAACAGGGCAGGTAGATGAACAAGAGAACAGGGCAGGTAGATAAGCTTGGCCAGTATTCTTGCCAGTTACCGTAACCCCTTGACCCAAGTGACATAGGCTCTCTCTCTCTCTCTCTCTCTCTCTCTCTCTCTCTCTCTCTCTATATATATATATATATATGTATATATATATATAAATATATATATATATATATATATATATATATATATATATATATATATATTTATGTAGGCTATATATACTGTTGGTGATTGCAGACGATACTGTGAAGTTATGGAGAGACCATTTGTAGTGACGGGGTTAGAACCCTTCACATCCTGATGTCTCTCCCTAAACTGTATAAAATCGTCTTGAGACGGCAAAAATAAACCTTAAAAGGGGCATCACCTCATTCAAGGGCTTAAGGGGACTTCAAAATATATTCACGTTTTAAAAGTTTGCTAACACTTCCCTACCGGCTGTGGCGATGAAAAGTTTTAGGTAAAATAATATGTGACAACAATATGAAGTGCGCGGCAGAAGAGTATGAGAAGGAAGAACAACTCTCTGACGTTCGGGGAGGAATGAGAAATAAGAAAGGAGGACACTATTCTGTTAGAGAATTATTGGCCAACTTTCGTTCCTGACTGCACCTTTTTATATCTGTATCTGGTACCTACGTTAATATTTTCTCGCATGTAATGAGTACAATCACAACTGACAAAAATATATAAGAAATGGGCAAGAGAATACTGAGGTTAAAGTGATAAATCAGATCGTCATGGAAGAGGTACAGTCTCACCAAAATGTGTCCGAATACCTGGGCCGGATGGATGTGAAAATGAGCAGAACTTAGCGTGTCATCTCTGAATGGTTGACATGCCTGATTTTGGAATGACCTACCCTGAAGCCACTGCACTGGTGTATAATGCACTAGGGTATGATGTAGTAACTATTACTGAGAGAGGTACACACGAGGAGAGCTGTTTTAAGATTTTATTGACATGCCTGATTTTGGAATGACCTACCCTGAAGCCACTGCACTGGTGTATGATGCACTAGGGTATGATGTAGTAACTATTACTGACAGAGGTATACACGAGGAGAGCTGTTTTAAGATTTTTCGATCATATATTTCAAAATGCATGGTGTTTACAGCGTTTGGATACTTTAGAGACTGTACTAGAGAGCGTCATAGCCTAAGCTGGTGAGAGTAAAGTCAAGGAGAACAGAACAATTACTGCATGGGTCGCAGGAATGCCAGAGTAATATAAAGGGGAGTGTAAGGTACAGAAGACACTAGGATGTAGCCGAGAACAGTCCCTACAGAAAATCACCTTTATTACCGCCAAATCTGGTCTGTGATCATGGCTATCAAACCAAATACAGTAAGCAATAAAAAGTAAAAACGAAGGTTCTAGTTTGTTTCACCCATTTTAATGCAAATCTGAAATGAGATTACACGACTGTTAAATTGCAAATAAACTCAAAGAACATTCGCTTCCCCGTCATCAAACTATCTCAGAGAAGGTAACCCATGAAAACTAAAGCAGTAACTTGTAACTTAAGATTAAAGAGCAAAAATCCCTTTATTCGAAGATGTCTATTTATTATCTGCGTCGTCCTATACCATTTAGAAAACACGAGAGGTGTGTTCTTACTGTGTTGCTGTTGATCTGCTTTGACCATAATGTAAACGTTTACCTCGCTAATACCATCATACAATCAAGGTTCATTTCCATCGGGGATATTCTTCCTGTCTTGCCCTGCCCCGCCATCCATCACCATCTTAGCCTGTGACACCTATTATCTCCCCATTCGAACCTCTTTCAACATCACTACCCATCACCATCTCAGCCCATGCCACCCGTTATCTCCCCATCCCAAGCCTCTTCCAACATCCATCACTCTTTCACACCAAGCTTCGAAGAGTTATTTCCCATCCCACCCTCCTTCAGCCTTATTCACCCTCTCTTTCACAAACCTTCCCATCCTTAAAGCGGTCTCTCAAATAACACCCATCATCAGCATACAGAACCAATAACAACCCGTCTTGTTTACTGTTTCCTGCCCATCCCTTCCATCTTCTGCATCCCCAATTAACATTCAATTTTTCAATAAACAAAGAACCACTCGAACTGTTATTTTGTACATGGTCTCAGAATCTTCCCACCCATACACGATGATTATGCTTCATCAATATTGGCTGATTACTCTGGTGGACATAGTGAATTAGAGAGGCACTTTTTAAACGCGTTATCTCAGAAGCCATTGCACTGATAAGGCTGACTGAGGGCACATAGGCTACCTTCCTGGGCACGACACGCACCGATTACTAATGACCTGCCGGTAATTCAATGTGATGGACCTGAGAGAGAGAGAGAGAGAGAGACAGACAGACAGACAGACAGACTTCCATCATCTCATTTTACTGGTGCAGGTGGAGGCTGGAAAGCGGGGAAACATTGGTATTTAGTAAGGAGATAATTTTTCCATGCTATTCGATCTCTTCAGTCAAAGGATGTCAATTATATTCTGATCTGGCACATGTCCAATAATTTCCATCAGCGTAACCCCTTCACTTTCATGACATTTTTTTATTTTATTTTTGGTGCCTCCAGAGAAAATTAATAATCATCGTCAGTGAGCCTTTTCGAACTAGTGAGTTTGATCTAGCCTACATTAACCCATTCAGAACGATAGGCCTTTCCAGAAATGAATAAAATCGTTCTCGGGTAGCAAGAATGCGGTGAAAATACTAAACACGACTGGTGGGACTTGTTTGATTGGGTTGATGAGGAGTTGGGGAGGAAGGGTAGGGTAAAATTCGGAGAGGGGGGTGGATGGAGGGAATGGTGAAAGGAGTTAAAGCATTTTTTCTGTCTGAGTCTTATTAGGGGTAGACTATTTTACCTGATTCAAAACACCTCTCTCAGTAAAGGAATTAGGAACAATCTGCACTGAAACTTCATTACGTTGTTGCAAAGAAAGAAAACAGAGCATTATTTAAGGAAAGATGTTGCAAAGAAAATATCGATTCTATTGCAATAAATGATATATGATGTATTGCTTCTCCTTCTGCTATGGACTCATTTTAGGTATTATACAAAGACTAATATCAGTGGATGTTGTTCAGTGAAAGAATGCCCCAGCGGGACGGGGATTAGAAACTACCGGTATATCTTAACCATTTCACCGCACTGAACACACTTGCTATATTATTCAGGCTAGCCACAAACCCTTTTGTTTCACTGAGAAAGACTGTCATAGACGGGGGCACAGCAACATCGACATCCGAAGAAAATTAACGCATTCGCCCCGAGACGCAGTAATTATATTCCTGTTGCTTTCACAGGATTTTGTTTTGCTTAGGAGACACTTTTCCCAGCTAGAGGAAGTAAACAGAGCCTTCATTAACCACTTCACTGCAAGACACCTCCCACTGTCTCGTAATGCCCTGATTAAAATACGAATCTCACAAAGTTTAAAAGATGCCAAAGGAACCACTACAAGACCAAGAGGGAGGGGGGCTCCAGGGAGTCCGGACCCCGCTCTTTTTTCGTCTGTGACACCATTTCCCTGCAAGAGGCTTCTATGCAAAACGAAACAACTAAAGCCTGGAAGTCAGCAAAAAACTTGTTCCATCCAGACAAAAAATCAACCAAGGAGAGCTCAAATACAGATCCCTTCATTTCAAGATGCCTGGATTTAGAGCTGCCGATTAATCTGACTTACAGCAAGAATGGAGCATTTACGCCTGCCTCTTTGGCATGTTTACAAATAAGAGGCAATTTTCTAGCAGTTTTAGCTTATTTCCTCGCAATTTCCTGTAGACTCTTGTGGCTACCTATTTTTTTTACACCTTTCGACAGTAAATTTATCAACCTTTGTGAATCTGTTTTTGGCAACGCTGCAATCAACTACACGTTTAAAATACCGGACATCTTAGCCTGTGAGAAATACAATCTGAGCAAGACAGTTCCAGAGATGATCAGCTGTATACATAATGGCTGAGAGTATCGGCTAATTCTTGCATTAAGTGTGTTGGACGGAATAGGGTTGGGAGAGAGGGAGAGGGCGTGCTATAAGGTACCGGTACTACATGCCCTCTGTAGCTAATGGGGCAGGGATGCAAATAAACATTTCAGAAGAGCAGTAACCATTGAAATATCGATAGTAGAGGGAGAGGTATCTGGTGTTGCGAAGTGAGAGGTTGAAGGTGGTCAGTGAGAGAAGAGATGGTGATGGAACCACAGTGAATGAAGAACAGAGATAATAGTCTGAAAATTTCCTATCGTATGAATATGAACCGATCTGTGAAGCTTTGAAGTTTTCGACTGCAAAATCAGCTGTGATAATACATATTTTTCATTACTACAAGTTTTAAATGCATGAATGTCGTCAAATGGTACAATTATAAAGAAAAAAAATTCCACCTTCTCAGTCCTGTTTAGGATAGAAGCCTGGGAACAAAGATTTTTTACAAGTATATGCATTCTTGTTTTTTCTCCCGAAGTCTCCCTACTGCTTCCCTTTAATTGAAAGTATACACACTAATACTCTTCGCCTGATCACTCCAATTAACATGATTTTCGAGAGTTCCTGGAGAATCATAATATTTTTTCCTATATTCGTGGTTTTGAAATCCCTCTCATCTCCGCCCTTTCGACATAGTGGGCTTAATGGAGACTCCCCCCTCCCCCACCCCTTTAATACTGGACACTCCCTTTCGTAAATATTTGAATTATTTAGCTTCTTTATGATGACCTTTCAGTTTTATCATTACTATCATCAGATTATTATACTTCACTAAGGAAAGACTTCGAATTCGAGGGGTTGGATATAGCCTTCTTAATCCCTTTCAGTACGAGATACTTCTTCGGTTGAATAAAACTGTCTGAAGGTTACAGGAATAAAATTACTAAACACGTCTTTGTAGGTTAATGAGTAAAAAAAAAAATAGTTAAAGTTAATGGAGACTTGCGTGAGGATGCATCTGACAAGGAGAATTATACTTGCTTAAATGAATACTGAATATTATAATTTAGAAACAGTTACGGTATGCAGCACGGTACGGTGTTCCCGTGAAATCTGATGGTCAAATTTGCTTTTACTTTCACCTGGCTTGCTATACAGTTTTCCAGTGGTCTCAAATAAGTAAAATATCATTGTGTAATATCAGCAGCTTGAATGTCACACGGGTCGAAATTAAACTAAGCATAACTCGCACTTAGGCACGCCGATTAGAAGCCATTAGATTTATTTACAAAAAAACTCTAAGTAAGTGGAAATTGATGCCAAGATCATGGTCAAGATACCTCGAGCTATCCTGATTATGATCCAAGACTATGTTCATCTTTACTTTGAGGTCGCTAGAACGGGATTTTCGCCATAGTCAAAATTAGTCTAAAAGAAAACACGCCTTGGGTAACGCAAAACATGAAAATAGGGGAAGAAAAAAGGCGGGATTTTATACATAAAGATACAGTAATTACAATATTAGAAAATACAACGATTATCATATTACAAAGAAAATGCTGCTTGGGTTAAACAAAGCATTAAAATAGGGAAGGAAAAGCATGCAAAACCTGAAACATAAATAAATACAGTTCTCATTATATAGAAAACATCCACACAAACCTATCATCACTAGAAATAATATATAACCGAAAAGGTGTTTGCGTATCACCACTTCATCACTCTCTGGATATTAACAACACTAGTATCTACAAATGCATACTCCTAGTCAAAGCAATATCCTGAATTAGCTCACTCATTTAAATAAACAACACTAATATCACCACCACAAGACTATCTCCACATTGTCCAAAAATTCGGCGGTATTGCATTATTACGATTCTACGCGCAGTGTTCTGTGTAAAATTCTGAAGCTTTATGCCTATACTAAAGTTAAATCTGTCAATTCGCTGAGGATGATGTGCTGGATTTACTTCTTATATTTACTTATTCATTTATCTATTTACTGTCTGATTGGTGATTTAGTGCTGGTAGTTCAAATTACTTTCGGTTACAGTACTGTCACCTAAAAAATAATTATAGCATTCAGTGATAAAATAGGCCAAGTGCATACTGATTATTTTCCTGCATAATTCTCTACCATAACTGTATTGCATCAAGTACAGTGGCGGATCCAGAGGGGGAGGGGGGGGTCCAGGGAGTCCGGGCCCCTCTCCCACCCCCTTTCATGAGACATCTTAATTTTTCTGTCACAAATATACAGAATTCCTGAATGAAAAACAGCAATACATGTTAGTTTGATAATCTGCTTATTGTATGGGTCTGATTAAATTGTTGGAGTAGTCTATGTAGTTTATGGCTGCAAAACTGATAATTTTTGGATATCACTATAAATCTTAAATGCATTATTGTCGTTAGTGGACCATAATAATAATAATAATAATAATAATAATAATAATAAGGTAAATGTACGTTTTACTTCAAGCAGCAGACAGACCTTACCAGTTCAATTACCACTCCTGTTTGTTTTCTGTAATTTTTTCTATCTTCAGGGTGGTAAACTATTGCTCACTGCTGACTCCCCCTCCCCCTTGTTATCATCATCAAGTTGCTTCTGCCACACCGACATGTTTCTCGTAATGGAAGAAACTTACTCAAACCTACTCAGTTCTACCCAAAGTCATTTACTTTTGTGTTTACATTTTCTGTGTGTGTGTGTGTGTGTGTGTGTGTGTGTGTGTGTGTGTGTGTGTGTGTTACTATTTTTATGGACATAATGATGTTGACTGTTCCTTTGCTTCTCTGTTGATCTTGTTTTCTTGATGTTTTATTTCACGGACGGAATGGCGGACTAACAAAAACACTCGATTTTGGCGAAGTTATGTTTGGTTAGGTTTAATTTCTTGGTTGGGTTAGGTTTAGTTAGGTTAAAATGTAACAGCAGGCAAGGCGACCGGGATGCCAATAACGATCAGTTTGGGGAGATTTATGTATGCCATGTTGAAGCGTGTCTGCCATTACCCTCCGGAAACAATGTTGATAGAGCGGAGGGAACGTGGATAAAAACATAGCCTAGAGAATGAAATTTGACGTAAAACTTTCACTTACCACCCTCAAAACCAGGAATATATAAGAATCAGGAAGAAGAAAAGCCTGATTTAATAAGGTGTTTCTGCTGCTTAAAGTAAGAGGCATGGCTATCTAACAATAATAACAATATTAAATCCTGCATCCGCCACTGAAGTCACGTACGTAAAAAAATAAAAAAACACAACACTCACCCACAGCTGGAAGGCGTGCAGCAACCACCGTCACCCCTACATATCCTGGGGAAATGTCTCAATTGATAAGATTTTTTTCTCCAGCACACACAGCAAAAACTAGTGTCACAAATCCTAACTTGGGTCCAGGACGAGTTCCAAAAATGTCTACTCGAATATAGTAACTCACGCTTAAGTACCCTCAACGTAGAGAATTGATTTAACTTTTTAGACACACAAACTAGTCAATCACTCGCGTCACAAAAATGTTTGCTTGGGTCAGAGATCTGTTCAGGAATTGTCTAAACGAGTAAAAGATCAATGTCTGGACTACCTTTAAGGTAACGTGCAGACTTATCATTATGAATATGCACTCGCCAATCAACTGCCCCACACAGATGCTAGCCTGTGTCCAACTGAGTTTAAGTTTCCACACAGTATAAGATCCCTCACTCTATTCGTACTTTCAACGCACTCGTCACATGCCGTGTCACAGAGATGCTAGCTTAGGTCTGGGATTAGTTTATAGTGGGTCTGCAAGTGTTTCAGATCTGTCTTTCTATTACCATTAACACAGTGAACAGATCCATCGGTATAAACAAGCACTCGTCAAACAAACGTGCCACAGAGCTGCTGGATTGGATTTTGGATGAGTTCAAGTGTCTACACTCCATAAAATCTCCCGCTTATCACCCTTAACGTAGTACAAACACGCACTAATTACACATCGCGTCACAAAGATGCTAGTTCAGGTCCAGGATGAATTAGAGAACTGTCTGCACGAGTGTTGCATCCCTTACTCAGCGGCCCTCAAGATAGTTAACTATTGTATCCGTACAAACGTACTTGTCAAACATCCGTGTCACAGAGATGGCAGACTCGGCAGTTTTGTCCTGGGTTAGTTCGAGATGTCTGCACGAGTTAGAATCCATCTCTCAACTACGCTCACGTCACATACCCCTCTCACAAAGATGCTCATTTAGGTTCACGATTACTTCAACAGATGTCTGCAAGTTTCGAATCCATTTCTCAGGTACCACCAAGGCAGTGAATAGATTTATCAGTGTAAACACGCACACTTTGCATCACCTAGCACCTGCACACTAACGCTGCTGAGCTGTTCACCAACCTCATAACTGTTTACTACAAGTCATCCCATCTTCATCTCAGTACCTCCCTGTCATGCTACATCTCGGAATCCTGTCAACATATTAAAGACACACTGAAATGAAATGATGGTGACTAATTACGATTTTTTTTTTTTTGTAATCAAGGATTTTTTTTTTTTCCAGAGACTGTACATGGATTATTACACACACGGGAAAATAACCTACCATAATTAGACAAAATTATGCAAAGAAAGACGTAACATTTGGAGGTGTTGTGTTTTCAGATTTAGTTTCTGTCATATACTAATTTAAGAAAACATAAAACTTTGTAGCAATGAAAGCCAAACTTGATTTCTACTTCTGAGCACATAAACAGTATCAGTTCAACTCAAGTCCTACGCTGCCAGACGTACTGTACGGAAGTTTCGGCTAGCTAGCAGATCTTCATGGACTATCTCGAACTGATGCGATTCTCCCATGGCAATGAATCATGAGTTCGAGACGAACTAAATCAAATTCATTGCGTTTACTCCGATTATCTGTCTGTTTCAAAGGTCTTTGCACGTTTCGTAACATTCGTGTGGGTTTTGCGGATAAAAACGTTCATGATAAAATACGACAGGAGTCGGTAATTTTCTTCCCCCCCATTTCCGATTAATACAAAGTGGATACTGTAACAGGCATGTAATTAGATTTGAGGTATGATGCAGAAGAAACTTGCACTGTTTTTCACGCATTATTTACTTTGGCTAACAAGGAAATCTTAAGCTTCTGTGTGACTGACTACTTCTGAGATTCCCTGGTGTGCGGGCATGAGATAACCCAAGAGATCAAGGGCTATAAAAGTTTGTACAAAAAATAATAATATATATAAAAAAAAAAAAAAATCAACTATCCCTGCCGTATCATCCACTGGACCACGGAAAATTTGTAATATTGGAAAATGTTTGTGGTGAAGGCGCGTGATTGAATTTATATGCTAATATTCCTCTCTCTAGGCGTCCTGCTTCCCATCTTGATGTCTTCTTTAGCGTTAAATACAGTTTTCATAGATACTTTAGAGATTTTCATTAGCCGGATTTGTGGCACAGATTTGTAGATGGAATGATGATGATCAGGGTGTCATGACACGAAAGAGAGAGACAACTTAGATTTTCACATTTGTCCCACTCCCTCGCCCACACAGACTCGCTAATCAGATAGTATTAGTTGAAGGAATGGTGTTTGCCTATAGCTAGACTCCTTAATCCCGGAAGAGGTGGTTACAGACAAATCGCCCCCATGTCAACCTGTCTTCCACCATCACGCTGTCCTTTATGCAACCCACACTCTTTTACTCATATACCTCTCCATTACATCCCTCAATTTCACCCTCGGTCATCCCTGCTCCCTCTTCCCCCTCCACCTCAACTATATACCGGTATGCTTTCCCAGTCAGCCTCTCGTCCTCCATTCTCTCCCCATAATGCCTTCTTGTTGGAAATGGCTTAATATGAATATGAACGAACTTTTTTTTTTCTTTAATTTATGTTTGGATTATGATATGGTGCGTGGAGACAGTTTCTGGCAAAGCTGTGACGGAGAGGAGTAATGCGGATGAGTAGGAATGATGTAACTTAGTGCTGTATGCATAACCCGGCCAGTGTGTGTGTGTGTGTGTGTGTGTAGCTCTTAAAGTATATACGGGGATTGGAAAGTAATACACGGTGGAAACTGATAAGATACAGATTTTACAAAGGAAATACTAACAAGAATACGTGAACTCAGTGACGCAGCCAGTGAAGTTGGCCGGGATGGCACTAGTTACCCCATTAATAAGCCTGGCGACCTAGTAGGCTACCCCAAAACTCCACGACAGTACTCTCACACCCCGTAAAAAGTTCTCCTAAGTCCACCCCATAATTTGAGTTGGCTACCAATTGGCTACCCCATTTTTTGATATCCTAGTCACGTCCCCGAGTGAGATAATAGGTAACTTAACAAAGCCACTCGTGATCGAGGGCTGATTGAGATAGATTGGTTTGTATGGGATTAAGGTGTCTGGCGATAAATAGATAGAGAGATCCTCGCGACCTGAGAGAGAGAGAGAGAGAGAGAGAGAGAGAGAGAGAGAGAGAGAGAGAGAGAGAGAGAATAAAGAATAATTTGATGGTGAAAACAGTCAGCTAAATGTTAAGGTTACTGGCACAGGTTGAATGCAAAGATCACATGGCCGGGTCAACGTAAACAGTTTTGAATCGATAAAGACGAAACTTTGTGCATGAGTTCGAGGTAAGGCAAGGATGAAGGGACTCGATTATAGGAACAATCCGTCAAAGGTTAAAGTCACAGGGCAAGGTCAAATATATTATCCAATAACTCAAATAGGTTTCATTCCATTTCAATCAAACTTGTTGGAAGGACTAAGGGTCAGCCAAGGATGGAGAGATCTTACTTGGAGTGAGTCATAGGAGCCTGAGAATTAACATTGCCACTATTAACTTATATGACTATTCAGACCCTTACTCTTTAGGTCACATTCTATGACCTCGTCTCAGGTATTTTTTGGTCTGTCTCTCTCAAACCTACCCACGACGTTTACACTTCTCACTGTCCGCACCCAATTATTGTTATCCTCCATCCTTTTCACATACCCAAATCATTTCAATCTACCTCTCCTCATCACAACATCAATATACTCTAGTTCCATCCTTCCTCTCAACTCTTCAGTCGTAATCATAGCTCCCCCAAACCTTCATTAAAGGACGCACTATACATCCATCTAATCATTATCATTTCTATATGTTCGACCAACAGAAATTATCTTCCTTTACTGCTCAGGTCTCACTACCATACAGCATTACACTTCCGACACAGGCTGCACACAAAGATCCTTTAGCACAGAAGGTGAGCTCTCTCAATGTCAGGAGAGGCAACAGCTCCATGAACTTCTTCTAAAGAGCTAGCTCCAGCCCAACCTGCAGCACATAACATGCCCCTCAAAAAACGAAACTCTTCCACACACTCAAGAGACCCACAAGCAAGAACAATCCTATCACGCTTGACAATCTGTATATGCCCTCCCCGACACACTGCACACAAGAAATCAGCATTATCTAGCAGTCTACATCTAAAATCACTACACCTTTTATTCTTCAACTAATCACAAATTCTGCACAAGATAGTAGTTACTTCCCACACCCTTGTTGCAAACCGCACATGGCCACTCGCCCTCTGCTTTGACAGTACCGCCGCCAGCCCTAGATATCATCATTATTGTTTTATCAGCATTTACCTTCAGACACTTGTGTCCCATTCTGTCTCTCCACTTCCTAAATCTTTCCTTTGCCTCCCTAGCATTGGTTACCCATATATCTTCTCGAGTGGTGGTGGAGGAGAGGGATGCCTTCAAGTGGTGGCACCGATATCACTTGGCGTTGGAGCTGCCTCGTTATACAAAAATCCCTAAGTTCACTCCCTGTCCTCTAAAAACGGAAGGTGAACTGTAAAAGGGCATCTTCCTCCTACAGTTCATCGAGTTTACGTTTCTGATGATCCTGGGGTTGCATAAACTACTACTACTACCACTACTATTACTACTAGTACTACTACTACATGTTCGATACTAACTTCCTAACTGGAGCGTGCATATCACAGTTTGCGTCACCAACACACAAAACGAATATAAAGTTGTGATGTGCAGACTAAATCGCTGAGGAAGAGGTGTCAGGAACCTAGTGAAAGGGAAGGCTGCTGTGAGGAATATGTAGTAAACTGATCTCTTTCGAATATAGAAGGAAATAATCATAATCCCTAAAATCTTCGTAAGTGGTAATTATTTCTGACATGCCCTGCCTTTTATTTCGCTCGTTATTTATTTGTTTATTTATTTATTTATTTTTACTATTAGTCTACTCCCGATAGAGTCTTGGTTATTTCTTTATTTAGCAGTTGTTGATATATACATACATACTCTACATGCAAGCACATTTTATTTTACACGTACCGTAGCTATACTCGTACGTGTATTGCTGTAATTTTCCTACCAATGTTTGTCAGGAAGTGCGGGCATTCTCTCTCTCTCTCTCTCTACCAAAGACGCCATTATGATCTGAGAATGATTTTTGGAAGCCCTTAAAGTAGGAAATCCCCTTTAAGATGCTCCCTGACGTCTATAGTTCACTCACATTAACTTGGCAGAGATTTTCGTCCATTTGTAGCTTATTTCTCGCAGATGAAAGGCAAAATAAGGCAATTCTGCGGCTCTGCATCCTCTTCATAATACTTCTTCGTGACTAGCACCATATTCTAGGGCTAATCTCTTGTTACAGCTCATGAGTCAAGATTTAGAGGTGTCAATTTCACGCCTAGATGAAGTGAACGGAGTATAGCTTTTGAACTGTTTGTGCCGTATACTTTCTTATCCCCTTCACAACGAGTGCCGTCAACTTGGGGTAGACTGCTTTTCCCTGTAGTGACCTTTAGTAGTAGCTGTAGCCCCGTATTAAATCTCAAATATGAACCCGGTGGACTGCAGGCTTAAGTTCCCCTCCTCCCGCAGCTCATCATCCTACCATTAGCGTTAGGGAAGGAGTTGAGGGATATTTATACTGTATAGCCGGGCAGTGCAGCCGCTCGGTTATATCGGTGCAACCACGTGAAGACACCCCTCTCAAGCATACACCTGTAGCTCATGATCTTCGTATTCGGACGCGACTTCTGTTCAGTATTTACCAATCAACAACGATGAAATTTCTAGGTTAGGGTGTCAAAAGAGGTTGAACAGATTGACACACACAATTCAAAACATCTTCTACCTGCAATCCGGACGACAATGCAGTTCATGTTTCCAGACTATACATGAACAACTGTGATTTGTGGATTATTCAGTATACGGGAGGGCTGAACTGCATACGGGAAAAAAGGGGGGCCATGGGTAGGATGAAAATGAGTATGAAGAAACATTTACATTTTCATTAACGCCCGTGTAAACGTAACTTGACTCGGAGATAGAAGAAGAAATGAAAGCAACGTGCTGGAAATCATAACTTCACCACGCGAGGATGTTGGGCAACGTGTGTAACATAACGAGGGCATCAGGCAAACGTCAGGTTGTTAAAATTCGCTTGAAAAAACTAAAAAAAAGAATACTATTTTCAATTTGCATCTGGAGTGCTCAGTTATCAGTGGCCGACACAGCCAACGTGCTTTTCACTGAACTGCAGTAATGAATATTTAAAAACACACCAACTCTAGTTCAAATGTTGCCTACAATGCACAGTGACACTAACAGAACACCCCGTTAAAACACACACACACACACACACACACACACACACACACACACACACACACACACACACACACATATGGTCAGTGGGAGGAAGGGTTTGCGTGCAGTGGTGGGGTGAGGGTCGCGTGAGAAGGCGCTGCGAATAACTGGGTCGTGTCTCCTGCCAGTATGGGGTCTTCTCTTCCGCTGCTGGCGTGTCTTCTCTCCCTCTCCACCGTGGCTCTAGGGTCAGGCTCCAGTGTACTCCTTTCACTCTAACTTGGCCTAAAATTGCAATCTTTCCATCAGGTATGTTAAGCTGTATTTTAACACAAAAATATGATGCTAGTCACGAAGAAGGGCTATGAACAGGATGTTACGCTGTTGTACCTGCTTTCCTTCTCCCTTTCCTTTTCACTCTAACTTGGGTGTTGGAGAGGGACGCCTTCACGTGGTGGCACCGGTATGACTAGTCGGATCTACTGCCCAGTTAAACAAACGTCCCTGAAGTTCCCACCCTATCCCTTCAGAAGGAGGATGGTGGGCTGCAGGAGGAGCGGAACTTCAGCCAGCAGTCCACTGGGTTCACATTTCAGATGAGCCTGGGACTACAACAATAACAACAACAACAACTACTACTACTGGCACTAGTACTACAACAACTACTTCTACTACTACCGGTACTACTACTACTACTGCTGCTGCTGCTGCTACTACTACTATTACTTCTGCTGCCCATACTACTACTACTACCACAACTACTGCTGATGCAACAGCTTCTATTGCTACGTACGTGCGATATGGCTGGGATTATACATTCGGTATATATTTTTCGTTTCATACATAATGGCAAGCTACTTGTCATGATGTCTCTGTGTTTACCGAAAGCTTTCCATCTTATTGTAATGCGTCTTTTTATTTCGCTATCATGGTCTTTCTTTAATTTTGGTATTTGCCCCATGTAATTGTACTTCTCGATTTCTTCAGGAATTTCTTCACTTAATCTGATGACGCTCTTTGGTGTATGTGGATTAATAATTAGTTTTACTCCGGTTCATGTTTAGCACTACTTTGAGACTTTCTCTGTTCAGGTCATTTAACATTTCTTGCAATGTCTCTGCTGTTTCTGAGATTAGGACATGTCATCTGGAAATCTTAAATAATTTAGCTTTTCTCCAGCTATGTTTACTCCTTTGTTTTCCCAGTCTAGCTTTCTAAAAATTCTTTCTAGGCATGCTGTAAATAAATTTGGTGAAATTGTATCTCCCTGACGCAGGCCCTTCTCAATCTCAGTTTTTTCCAAGTCTTCATATAATTTAATTGCAGCAGTTCCCTCTTTATATTATTATGTTTTCGAGCAGTTTTACAGTATTCTCATTTACTCCTTGTTTTCGCAATGAACTTGTAATTGCTATGTGCCCCACTGAGTCGAATGCCTTTTCGTAATCAACAGAACTTTAGCACAGTGGTTTATTATATACCGTAGTTTTCTCAATTAGCTGATTCACTGTTTGTAGATGATCAGTAGTCGAATACCCTCTTCAGCATCCTACCTGTTCGCGAGGTTAGTTTTCTTCCAAATTTGTTGTTATTCTGTTCGTAAGGACCTCAGTGAAGGGTTTGTAAATGGCTGATAGTAAGCTAATGGGTCGATAGTTACTAAGATCTTTTGAGTCGCCTTTTTGTAGAGTAAAATAACTATTGCATTACACTATATTTTGGGAATTTTCTTCTTTTTTATACATTGAGCAAATAAGTGGGCAAGCCTGTCTTGTACAACTACTCCTCTATCCAACAGTAAATCTGCTACTATTCCATCTTCTCCCTGAGCCTTCCCTCGTTTCATATATACATACATATACATATATATCTATCTATATACCTAGGGTGCTTCCTCCGGAGAAACGGGGGTAGCCGAGACAGGACGACACACTCCCAATTTACTCATCCCGACACACACACATTTAATCATATCGTAACCCCAAGGGGAGAAGGAACTGATCTTCACCGCACCACACCACAAAAGGGTCAACTTCGCAGCGCAATCAGCGGCAGCGCAATCAGCGACATCCACAGCTGGGCCCGACAGCAGAGCTGGTTTACCCCTGCCACATCATAATGGACCCATCCCCTTACCTGCACCTGACCTGATCAGCTCAGTCCTGCATCATCCTTAAAGATACTTGGGATTTCATTCTCTCGGGACTTATCTTGGAAAGATTATATTACATCTCTTGTAAAATCTGCTTCCAAGAGATTAGGTGTGCTAAGTCGACTCTGTACATTCTTTACCCCTGACAGTTGTTGACTTTATACACGGGATTTATTCACTCCTGCGTAGAGTACCACTCTAATGTGTGGGGAGGCTCCCCACATACAGCTCTTCTCAATAGGGTGGAGTCTAAGGCTTTTCGTCTCATTAACTCTCCACCTCTTACTGGCTCCCTCCAGCCTTTGTCTCTTCGCCACACTGTTGCATCTTTATCTCTTTTCTATTGCTGCTTCAATGGTCACTGCTCCTCTGAACTGTCTGCTTGCATTCTCCACCTCTGTCCTTTTCTGTCCAACTCTAATGCAATTGCTAACCTTTACTCCCAGTCCTTCATTTATGCAATAGGTCAACTCTCGAACTATTTCCTGCTTCCTATGATCTCCAGTCTTTCAAAAGCAGTGAGTCCAGGCATCCCGAAATGAACGGATCTTGAATTTGGCTCTCTTTTGTATTGTTTTCGTTTTTTTCTTGGAAGGAACGGTTTGCTGGCTCTTGGCCTTTGGTTCCTTCTTCCTTGCATTAAAAAAAAAAAAAAATGCAGAAGAATATCCCCTCAGGGCCGCGTCACCATTTATTCTTTCTCAATTTCTCTCCAGTCATTCCTATCATGAACAGCCACTTTTCCTTGCTGTGCAGACATCGCTCTTGCATTTAACGCTCTCATACAATGCTAACATATATATATATATATATATATATATATATATATATATATATATATATATATATATATATATATATATATATATATGTTAGTTGGACTGGCCTTTTTTGATCCAACTGTTGACCCTAAAGAGATGCGACTAATGGTGATGGCTGTTAACGAAGAAGGAAGCAAAGATCAACGAAAGAGAGCAAGAGCTGAACTTGAGGCGACAGCACTGAATCAGAAAGCAATTTCAAGTTTTGTGATCAGTAACACCAAGAAGATCTTCACACTGCTTGACGTTCCTCATGCATTCCTAGAATTCGATTCATCCACATGGGAAAGTTGTGAGGATTACAAGGAAGCTGAGCTTCTCCTCCAGGAGCTACAAGTTACAAATGACTTTGCTGAAAGAGGGGTAGCACTGATTCAAGAGTTTAATCCAGTGTTGACCAAGAGCGAAGATCAACGGCAGTTTCTTCTCCAGCTCGTTGAGCAACACAGGCAAGTGTATCCCGGTGCGAAGAAGGCTACAGCTGGCAGCAAATACAAGCCGTAAAACTTGGTAACAATGAGTGGGAGTTGCGTTCCCATGATGGCTCCCTCAGTGAGGGGCTAATACTCTGCAAAGAGGGGAACCTAGGTATCCCAATGGCATATTAACATTACGCCATAATAGTATAATTTTGAACATGATGCGGCACCTGTTAGATTATCTAATAAGCATAAAGATTTGCATATACCATTTTTTTTTTTTTTTTTAATCAATGGGAACGAAGTCCCACGGCAGCTGAAGCAAATTGTTCAAGCTGAAAATTAAGTACCACCCTAATATACAGGGTGTTTTTGAACAACACTTACAGACTTTGGGTACCTATTCGTCATTTAAAAACAAAATCATTTTATTCTATGATGAAAATAAAAATAAATAACCATTAATAAATTACAGGGCTGAAATTAAACACTGAGTGTGGAGCCACGCCCGTGTTCTAATCCGAACACTGGCCTTGCTCTTTCCTCCATACCCTACCACCATAATCCCCCAGTACATGATCAGTATCAGTTTAATATCAATATTATTACATGGGGATGATAGTAACGTTTCTTTTATAAACCGAGAAGACAGCCCAACTTTATGTTGTGTAAATACCAAGCATTTTCATAAACGACTGAGCCCCGGATGTGTTCCAACATTCGACCCAGACTTTGGTATAGCTTAATACGGACGCCAAAGCCTGGGTCGACTGTCGGAATACATTTGGGGTTAAACCAGTCGTTTATGGGACGTAGTTCCATTGGATAGTGTTAATTCCCATAAAGTGACAATGTTGTTTGTACAGTTGTGTTCAGGGATAAGATTGGGATTATTAAATAGTAAAGAAATGTTGTCGATAGAATTATGATAGGTATTATAAGCCACACCATCATGATATTACTGAAAAAGTGAGCAATGACTAATGGAACGTAATGAAACCCACAGAAAGACTCCCATTTCTTTATCACATTTTGTAATTATATGAAGTCAGGTGCGGGTAAGGGGATGGGTCTGTTATGATGTGGCAGGGGTAAACCAGTTCTGCTGTCGGGCCCTGCTGCAGATGTCACTGATTGCATTGCGCAGTTGACCCTTGTGCGGTGTGGTGCGGTGAGAATCTGTCCGTTCTCCCCTTTGGGGCTAAGATGCAAATGAATGTGCTTGAATGGATGAGTAAATGGGGAGTGTGTCGTCCTGTCTCGGCTACCTCCCTTTCCTTGGGGGAAGCAGCCTAGGTATATAGATAGATAGATAGATGAAGTACAAAAGGTCAATTTGGCAATGAAATGAATGTGTGTGTGTGTGTGTGTGTGTGTGTGTGTTGTTATCAATAGTCCTTCTTCATTGTTGCAGTTATAACGTAAGGATATGGTCATTCTAGGCGACGACTGTATGTGACCGATGCACAATTACCTGGTTGCACATTTGGTATTAAGGGAGATAAGCACAAGTAAATGCTTCAACATTCGAGCAGATCGGAGCGAATATCGAAGCTTCACAAAACAATTCAACCCATAACGTAGGTAACTTGCAACTATAAGCAAGTAACAGCTTAGAGTGCTGCTGAGTTTGCACCTGGTGAGTGATGTCAGCAGGTACACCACGATGTGTGTGTGCTTGCGTGCGTGTGTGTGCGTCTTTGAGTGTTTGTGCGTGTTTGTGAGTGCGTGCGTGTGTGTGCGTGTGTGTGTGTGTGTGTGTGTGTGTTGTACAGAGAATGTTTCAAATTAATTTATGTATTTCTCTACGGTAAAAGAGACAAGAACGCTTGTGTGTGCGTTTGCACAATTCCTCATTAAATTTTAACGTAGGCCTACCCTTTTTTCGTATGATTGTGGTAACTTTTGTTAAACGGAAATATTCCAAATGCATATTACCTGCTTACAATTCCACATGTAAATTTATCACTTTTCTCCGTATATCATACAAATCAAACAATGCTAACTACACATCAATGTGTGCTTTTTTTTTTTTTTAAGTGCAGTACATATTATGTAGGGTAGGGTATAAATAATCATTTTGGACACTCAAAGAAATAAGTCATCCTTGTCATCGCTTCAGATAACCCGTATGTATTGATGATTATCTTGCCTGCATTTGCTAGTTCCTGATATTAAACAGACAGTACAATATTGTTTATCTCTGTTCAGTAGGCCTGCCGCTGCAAGAGGTTCAGCAATGCAATATCCGTTATGTGTTGGTCAATGTCAGTGCTTCTTTCCTTGCAGGTTGTCAGTATGCACAGGTTCACATATGCAGAGTTGGCGGATATGCATCTGACATACGGTGCTGCTCAGGGACAAGGCAGGGTAGCTGCCCGACTTTATGCAAAAAGGTTTCCCCAGCGGTATCATCCATGTCACACTACTTTCCCTGCCATAGACAGAAGACTAAGGGAGAGAGAATCATTTCGCCGTTGTATGGTAAACACAGGATGACAACGCTTTGTTCGGACACCCCAGATGGAAGAGAGAATTCTAGAGAGTATTGGAAATAATCCTCAAGGTAGCACTCGTGGCATAGCTAGTGACATGGCTGTCAGTCATTCTACCGTATGGCAAGTACTTCATGAGCAACTTCTTTATCTATATCATTTCCAGCAAGTACAACATTTAATGTCGGATGATTTCCCAAGACGCACTACCTTCTGCCAGTGATATCTGGATGAAAATGCACGAAATAATGACTTTGCTAACAACATATTGTTCACAGATGAAGGAAGTTTTTACAAGAATAGGGATTTTTAATAGCCATAATTTACATGCCTGGGATGATGAGAATCCTCATATAACATGGCAAAGAGGACGCCAGCATCGATTTTCAATGAATGTATGGTGCGGCATAATTGGTTGACTAACAGGCCCTATTTATCATGATTTTCTAGAAAATGAGTTGCCAATATTATTAGATGATGTTCCTTTGACAACACGCAGTAGGATGTGGTTTATGCACGACGGTGCACCTGCACACTTCAGCAGGTCTTTACGTGAATACCTTGATACGCGTTTTCCTGGCAGGTGGATAGGAAATTGGCGGACCCTTTTCCTGGCCGGCACGATCACCTGATCTTAACCCCATAGATTTCTTTTTGTGGGGTCATATCAAATCACTAGTATATGAAACCCCTGTTGATACTGATGATGATTTACTCCTGCGGATTCAAGCTGCATGCAATCAAGTACGTACCTCACCATTGTTATTTGAGCGCTTTCGTCAGTGTATGGTCCGCCTATGTCGTCTGTGCATTGATGTTGGAGGTAGACAAATGGAACACCTACTGTAAGCTATTTCTGAGGTATTGTATGTTGATGTGTGTAGATAGTAGATACATCATGTATTAATAAATAGTTAATCTAAGTCCGATATTTCAATACCGTAACCTTTTCTGTGACAAACAGATGACTTGTAAGTGACTGTGATCTCATAATAAGATTATAATTACACTATATTACAACTATTTCATGTTCACATAACCGCTTCAGTCATGCAGTCTTGAACATTAATATCTACACTTTTGTAAAACAGCAGACACAGGATATCATTGTTTCACTAAATATGTTCAGTCAGAAAATGTTCAAAGCTTCAAATTATTATATATTTAATAATAATAATAATTGTCCAGCCATTAAGTCCAATGCTGAACCGGCCTCCCCTACCCTGTAAGGTTAGGTAGGGGTGGATGTGGCAAATAATGCCACGTCATCGCCACAGGGGATGTTGTGAGATACCCCAGCCATGTCACGCCAAATACACCACCTCCCTCCCACCTCAGCGGTCACCCATCCAAATGCTATCCACAGTCGACGGGTCGTATCCTCTCCAAGCACGAGAGAAGCAGCCTACCCAACGAGGCACGGCGGGGGGCTATTATGAATTTATTATTACTCAAAACTTTACAGTACAGCATCATAGTTATCTGTGTTGAGTAGTGGAACTGAGAGTTTGGATTTGGAACATAGTAGTGGAATGAAAAATATGGAAATGTATGATATTACAGATATTTAACTGGGATCTCTATGATATTACAGATATTTAACTGGGATCTCTTTTCGGTTTGTAAATGAAACTGTATTATCATGCCTTTACATAATAACATAAATAACTGAACAATGTAGTCCATAAACTAGGGAACTGGGGTGGTAGGAGAAAGCGGGGTTGGGGTGGGGGTGGGGAGGGGACCACGGCCCGTGTTCGGAGTAACGGGCTTGAGCCACAATCATTAAGTCATATAACTCATTAATGGTTAGTTTTTGTGGATTTCGTTATAGAATTAAGTGATTATATTTTTAAATGATGAATAAGTACCCAAAGTCTGTAAGTGTTGTTCAAAAACACCCTGTATATATATATATATATATATATATATATATATATATATATATATATATATATATATATATATATATATATATATATATATATATATATAATGGCAATACTGTGATCATTTGTCATTACATTAATTTAAAAATTACGCTGAGGCAACACTTGTCATCATAACATACTGTACCAACAGAACACCTTTTGAAATGTTGTTGATCCTTTAGGTCACGGATGTGTGGCTTTCTTCCCACTGAGAGAATAAAAGTTTGTCTTGAGTCCCCCCTCACAGATATTGAGTTGTTAATTTGGAGGTATATTATCGATCTGTCTATCTATCTGTCTTTATATCAATATCTATACCTATTTATCTGTCTATGTATCTATATCTATATCTATCTATTTATCTCTCTCTCTCTCTCTCTCTCTCTCCCTATATATATATATATATATATATATATATATATATATATATATATATCTTTCTATCTATGTATCTCCATCCATCCATCCATCATCCAATCCTATGTCACCCCATGAGGAGCGTAGGAACCCGGGGATAGGCAAGTTGGTCCTGGCATTTAAGATGACAGTGACCAGCCTCACTTATCCCTGAGTGGCATTACGTGAGCAATAAACCCCAACCATCCCTTGGATATAAACCTACAGGCTTAATCCGACTGGAGTACCTTAATTACCCACTAACCACCAGACGCCATAATCTGGTTATATGGTTACCACCCAGCGTAGTAAATGGTTTCCTGGTGTACAGGAAACCATTTCGCTTGTCACTCAGTGTTGAGTTACCCATAGGCAGCAGTAAGAGGAAAGAATTAAGGAAAGAAAGACAGAAGAGGAAGTGTAAAGTCACCCGTAGGCAGAAGAAAGAGGAAAGAGTGAAGGAAAGGAAGACAGAAGAGGAAGGATGGAAGAAAGGAAAGGGCAGACACCCAAAGCAGCACTACAGTACATCAAGTGAGTCGATGGTGAGCGCCCCCGCCTACCACCATCTATGTATGTATCTATCTACATTACATTACATACAGAGAGAGAGAGAGAGAGAGAGAGAGAGAGAGAGAGAGAGAGAGAGAGAGAGAGAGAGAGAGAGAGAGAGAGAGAGAGAGAGAACTTTTTGTTTGTCAATTTGCGTCAGCAGCGCCTTGCTTAAATGCAAGAAAAAGTACAAAGAATTAGTCCTTTACATTAATTGCTGACACAATGGCTGATGTTTTTACTAGATGTGGCTCCAGTGTGCTTGTTTGCATTTTTTTTCCTTGAGAATGATGCAGTCTCAATACGTTGTTCGAGATTCTATATATATATATATATATATATATATATATATATATATTAATTATGATGCAGTGCTTATGTGAATGTCTGTAGCATTTTTTTTTGTTAGTTTGATAAAAGTATATCGACCAGATACTGCGGTAATTCGTTTTCTTTTCTTCCCCCCCCCCCCCCGGAGATTTTAGCCCCCTCTGAGGGAAAGGGGGATTTGTTCGAACTCCTCGCATGTCGCCCGGATCAGGTCATGTGGTGTTCAGAAGATAAAACATATATATTAAAATATGCAGAAACTCGGAGTGCAGTGTCCTACTCGTGTTTTCTCATTAGACTGCATTATATAACGTGCCCTAGTGGCAGGTGGTGCTGACGATCAGCATCATCTACTCACTTGATGCAGCGATGCCTACCTCATCCATTACCTTTATTATTCTATTTCTGTGTCTGCCATTGTCTCTTCCTATTTTCTCCCATTCTTATTGCCACTTTTTATTACTCATTTTTTTTTTTTTTTGCCACTTCAGGTGACTCTACATTGAGTGACAAGCCTAATCATTTCCTGTAACTCAAGAAGCCATTCACAACGCTGGGTGGTAACCATATAACCAAAAAAAAACGGAGTGAAATGGAGCCTGCTATTGTGGCCCTAAAAACTGAGCGAAGAGACGGAAATGAGGTGTCCAACTGGGAACCAAACTTCCAAACTCTTCCCCCCACCCCGTTGTGGTGAGGGGCTGTCTGCAGGGGAACATTGGTTCACTGCACGGGAGGGCCCTGCAGGGGCGGTTGCTTGCTTGCGGTTGATCGGTTTGCTTGGCCAAACAGATAAAGGTTACTCATAAACAGCAAGAATATTGCGTGCCCTGATGAAATAGCTTTACCGGTATATAATTATGACATGACTTCCGCTGCCCCAGTGCACCGGTGCTTTATGTACCTTAGCTAGTACCGAATTTTTTACCTCCACTGGACTCAAAGATTTCAAGGTATCTTCGTGCACTTCGGTGGTTTGTATGAGGAACTCCTAAAATCCAATCGTACCAACGAATAATATTTCCTACCTCTTCAAATTTTGGGTTGTGTCACTGTCAGTAAGGGCTGGAAGGAAGTGTAAATTGTTAAGAATAAGTAAATATATATTTCTTAAGGTTTTGGTCATATTTCAAAGGTAGGTTTGGTAATAAAAAGGAAGTGTCTATGTTCCTCAGTAACTGAAAAGACTGAAGCCAGAGTGCTGAAGTTCTGAAACCAACCTGACTGTTGCCTGCTACTTCTGCCTTACCTTTCTTCCTTGAGTTTTTTTTTCTTTTCTTTTTTTAATTCTTTTTCTTTTTCTTTCTTTCTTATGCCATGTGAAGTCTTGGGTAAACACATCCTTAACTAAAAGAGAGTGGTTGGATGGTGGCAGATTGAAAACATGACTGGTGAAGAGTTGCAGGTAATTTCTGAGACCTTTCTCGTTCTCTGGATTGTCGAGCATGTGCATTAATTATGTACTGTTTATAAAATACACAAGCTGGTAGACGACGAAGGCCAGCTCCACGCGGACCAGGCAGCTGTGACTAAAGCTCCCATCACATGTAGTAAACACACCAGCCACCCTACAGTACCTGACACTGCATGTGCTGTGTAAATGTGTACAGATAAAGTGGGCAAGAAAGAATGCACAAATTTACAAGTATGCACAAATTGTACAGGTATAGGAATACCGACCTACCAGGTGAAGTATATGGTAAAGTGGTGATTAGATGAGCTGGGGTGTACAGACTACAGACCCACACTAGGGAAGAACAGGGTAGGTTTAGGCGTGGCAGGAAATGGCTGAATAAGTTGTTCGCAATGAAAAGCATATGCGAATCTGTTAAAGAAAATGGAGGGACCTGTGCAGTATATACAGAACCAGTAGAGAGACCTGGACAGAGCAAATGACAGCAGATCAAGAGGCATTATTGACAACTATTACATATTACAGAGTGGGTGGGAAACTTTAAAGTACAGCGAAGAGCTTTCATCAGATAAGAAAAGCTCATGTATAGGTAGGAAGGGGGACAGGGGAGTAATTTAAGGCAGGGTGTTGTCAAGGATGTGTCATGTTTTAATTGGCTTTTCATTTATTTGGTTAATAGGCTAATGAGGGTCGTAGTAATAGGGAAAATGACATGTATATCCGATAATGATGAGGATATTGGAAAGCAAGTAAGTAGTTGCAATGACGATGATGATGATGATGATGGTGATGATAACGATTCTGGTGGTCGTCGTGATGATAGTGAAAATGATAATGATGGTGGTGATGATAATGATGATAATACTTCTGCAGGGAATTCATGATCACCACAGCACGTCGTTGGACTCCCGGGTTCACGAATTTAGTGTGTGTGGTGGTGGAGGATCCAGGCGGGCATCGGACCAAGCTGAGGTTCTTGGTGAGGAAGGGAGAACAGGAGAGACTCCGCTACCAACCCACTTACCCTGATCCCATTGTGTCGGCGGCCTCACTTGACATGCCACCTGGTTGGTTAGCTTTGATCTTAGTTTTAACTCTCTGTCTGTCTGTATGTATGTATGTCCCCACCCCACCCACACACACACACAAGTACCATGAACGGAGAACGTGTTGAATGCTGTACATGAGTAGACACGATAGTACTGAAGCATATGTAAGTAGGTGGATGACGAAATCAGTGTCTCAGTATCCATGTTGAAGGGAGGCAAGGGTGTGTGATGTCCCCATGAGTTTTCACGTAGATAAGGGTTAAGTTATGGTTGTTAAGTGTGATGTGATGATGAATGGAAAAAGACGACTTGGTGAAGGAGTTTAACTATCTTAGAAAAATAACAGAAGAGAGAGAGAGAGAAATCTGCGAAGAAAGTTGCGAAAAGAGTGGCACAGTCATCACTTGTTTTATCCACATTTACTCTCAAACACTTGTTCCCCATTCCGTCCCTCCACTTCCTAAATATTTCCTCCGCCTCCCTTTCATTCTCTGCAGTCAACATCAATTCATCAGCATATAACATCCCCCATGGGAGTACATTTCTGATGGCATCTGTCTTTTTGTATTCCACTGAGCTACGTGAAATAAGATGCAGAAGGACGAAAATTTAGATCACGTTAAGGTAAAAGCATTATAATCACAAAGGATTATTATGGAAAAGGATGTATGGCCATAGTATTATCTTGTTCTGTCACTGAGCTAGCCTACGTGAAATAAACTGCAAGAGGAAATAAAGGGATAAGGGCCCTGAAGTGGGTGCTGCCCCAACCCTCCACACCTTCACTGGTCCCAACAATGGGCAAGGGTCTCGGGCTCCTCCCTCGCATTGGTCTCCCCTGCAGGGTTTTCAGGCTTCGTCACATGCGGGAAAATCTGAAAGTAGCACTGGAGAACCAACGGCAACCCTCCCACCCACCACGCCCCCTGCTGGTGGTGGCAATGGTGTTGGTGACGGCACTACTGCTGCTGGCCTGGCAGTGCGGCGGGAGGATGAAGGCATGGGTGAAAATGGTGTCTGAGTGGTAGCAGGAGTCGATGAACTGGTTTTGGAGCACCGTGATGGGAGTGTGCCTGGCACCGGTGATTCTGATAGTCAAGAATTTACCTCGGCTTAAAATTGCCACTCCTCCCTCTTGAATGTTGAGGTATAATAATAGAATACGATGCAAGTCATGAAAAAGTTAATTGAAAAAGATAGAAAACCACTGCATTGTTTTTTTTTTTTCGTCAGTGAGATATATGAAACAAGTAAAAAAAGGATGAAGATTTGTGTCAGGTTGAAGTGAATGAACTATAGGATCTTGTACTCGTTTACCTTTTTCTTTTCTTTTTCTTTCTTCTCTTGCTTTCTTTTCTTTTCTTTGTTTTTTTCGTTTCTTTTTTTCTTTTTGCCTCTCACGCCTCCTCTCACCGCCAAGCTCACTCGCAGGGATGAACAGTGGCTGGTGCTACGAAAGCCTTGATGCGAGATGGGGAGCTAAGTGTGAAGGCTGCATGAAGACTATATGAACGTATGCATGTGACTTTCTTTATGTATGGGTGTGAATCTGTGCTATGGCCTGAGTAGAGAAAGTCAAGAGTTAGAGCAGTGAAATAGGATTACGAAGGAATGTATATGAAGTGTATCGAGTGTACAGGATAAACTCTGATCGCAAAAGATATGAATTAAGGATGTTTGTTGATAAAGGGGAGGGCAGAGAGTAGCCTAAGATGGTGAGGTGAATGGATAGAATGCATGTAGATAGGAAGGAGAAAAGGGTGCATGTGAGACTGATGGTGAGAGGAGGTGTGGTGGGACAAGAAGATAGGTGGGTGTGGTAAATAAGTTGAAGGGGAAATGATGTTAATAAGCTGATGAGGCAAAGGAATTGAGAGATGATCATGTTGGCTGGACGAATTATACACAGAGGACCACATGACACTGATTTAGTACCCATTTTTTTACTTGATAATTGAAACTATCTGGCAGATGCTTGTGAAACGTATCTCTAAAGAAAAAAGTGTAGGTGTTTGGGTTTGTGAGGTGAAGCCAGGATTCCAGAGGCTTGAATGATGTGTTGATGAGTGTCCTTTTCACTGGGCACGCTGCTGATAGTCCTCCTACTTTCATTCTTTCTCATTCCTAGCTTCTGGATCTTACCTCATTCCATCCCTAGGTGGTAAAACAAGATCAGAATGACGATAGTGATGATATATAGACAAATTTGCTGTATGTACCAGCAGAATATATGAATATGTTCTGGAGTGTTCTAATTCTTTGGTTTAATCTAATCTTATATCTGTCCCTGGTGTGATGTCAGCTGTTCTCCTTTTCCTGCATGGTCTAAAGTGTTCTTTTCCTATGGTGTGATAATTTCTGTTTTTTCTTGCTGAGACCTGCATTGCTGTCCTCTGGTGTGGTGTATATGAGTACTGCACTACACAATGATCTTTCCTTCCTATTAGCTGCTGGTCCTTCTCTGGTGTGTTATCATTTCTTTATCTTTTCTTGTTGTGGTCTGGTGTGATGAAGATGAGAACCAGATAACTTTAAGCTACCCCTCCTTTCACTCTACGTCGCATTTTCTCTCTCCTTTGTGTATTACAGAAAACAAGCGACTCTGCGGTAATCTGTATCTACCGTGGAACCAAACCGGCGTATTACAGTTGCATGTGGATGGACAGGTGGCAGGCAAGGAAGTCCACCGCAGCCTCAGCATCTCCCTCGCCAAGCCCACCTGCGGAGTCTTCATCCATACAGACAAGTATGTGTACAAGCCGGGCCAGAAGGTGCAGTTCCGCATCCTCACCATCGAGGAAGTCACCCTCCGCATTTATAAGGAGAACGTAAGTGTTCTCAGCCCCTCACTGGGCGCTGGTTCCACTCGGAGTTATGGGTAAATTGTTAAAGAAATCGGGATATGAAAAAAAAACATATTACATTCAGATTTGGAGGTACAAGTAGATGAGTAATATTAATTTACAATAGGGTTTCAACATTATTATAGAATGAGGCATGGAATATTGTAGGTTTGAAAAATATAAAAGAGTTGTCGAAACGTCATTTGCTAAACGTTAAAGATATTCCTGATCACGTTGGTGTTTCTCTTCATATTAAGACTACGCTGCCCCTATGGAGAATCAGCTGCAGCGGTATTATGGAACATGTACTGGGAAGGTCACCCAAACTGAGATTTTGCGAATGTAGTACTGATATGTTTATGCTGCAGGTGAAGATGATAATTATTTTCTCGTCTCTTGGCCATATTCCGCCTTTATATCTCGATTATCTTAACTGTATCTCCCAGCTTTTCACGCACGACATATACCACATCACTCTCATACACACCCTGCTCCTCTCAGGCACTCTTTACAAGGATTGTATACTCTGGAAAACACTCTTGGCAAACTCTGTGCACAGTCCAGCACATAACCACAGCGTCACACACTCAGCGATCCTCTCTACAGTCTCTCGATGGTCTAGAAATCTCTCAGTAATCATTTTAACACACACACACACACACACACATACACACACACACACACACAGTACTCCTCTCAGACATTTTCTACAAGCACTCAAGGCCTTAGATATCGCTTTATGCACACTCTTTGCTCACAGACTTAGTGCATGAGCAGTGTTTATGAAAGAATGTGTTGAGATGCCTTTGACTTGGGACTTTACTGTTTGCTTTACCAGAAATAATCCTGTTAATGATACGTGAATACCCACAGTTAGGCTGATATTAAGAATGTTTTTGCCCTTCCATGAACATCACTTAAATTGGGGATTGTAAACGTACACGGGTCATGAGACTGTACTGTACATTATTTATACTTATATTCAGGATGGTCCTTACATACCTATCTATCTATATACCTAGGCTGCCTACCCCAAGGAAAGGTAGGTAGCCGAGACAGGACGACACACTCTCCATTTACTCATCCATTCAAACACATTCATTTACATCTTAGCCCCAAGGGGAGAACGGACAGATCCTTACCGCACCACACCGCACAAGGGTCAACTGCGCAATGCAATCAGTGACATCCGCAGCAGGGCCCGACAGCAGAACTGGTTTACCCCTGCCACATCATAACAGACCCATCCCCTTACCCGCACCTGACCTGACTAGCTGATCAGACCAAATGCGGGTGAATATCCCCTCAGAGCTGCGTCATCACTTATTCATTCACAATTTCTCTCCATTTATTTCTGTCACGCACAGCCACTCTTCCTTGCTCAACAGACATCCCTCTCGCATCCAGCGCTCTCTTCACACTGTCCATCCATCCTATTCGTGGTCTTCCTCTCAGCCTTACACCTCTCACATCAGATCTAGTTATCTTTTTCACCAATCGCTCATTATCCATTCTCTCCATATGCCCAAACCATCGCAACACCCTCTGCTCAACTCTACCAGCCATCTCCCGAACAACTCCAGTCCTCCTTCGCACTTCATCATTTCGCACCCGATCCATACGCGTCAGTCCACACATACTCCTCAGACACCTCATCTCCATTACATTCAAACTTTTCCTCTCTGCTACACCCATATTCCATGTTTCAGCCCCATATAATGCAGTCGGTACCACAACACCCTCATACAGCCTTCTCTTTACATCCATTCTAAGCGAACGACATTTAAACACTTTTTTCATTCCTCCCAGCACCTTTCCTACTTCATTTATTCTAAACTTCACTTCTGCATCTATTCTTCCATCCACAGCAACATGTGACGCTAGATATTTAAAACAATCTACCTCCTCAAGCAACTCACCATTCAAAACTATATTCATCCCCCTACCATCTATCAACCTCGTACACTTCATCACTTTACTCTTATTCTCATTTACTTTCAAATTCCTCCTTTCACACACTCTTCCAAACTCCTCTACCAACTGTCTCAATCTCTCCTCTGAATCAGTCACCAGTGCAGTATCATCTGCAAACAGCAGCTGCTTCAGATTCCAGTCTCCACCATCAACATTTACCAGACTCAGACCACCTAAAACTCTTGCATTCACCTCCCTTACAACACCATCCATGTAAATATTAAACAACCAAGGCGACATCACACCGCTCCACTTAAAACTCACCTGGTGGTATCTTCGTGTGTGGGGACGGCTCAGTGTGCTGGTGTGGGCGTGAGTGTGGCAGCGGGAGTAAGAAGTGAATAGATGATGCAGGATAGATACTGATATCGCTGTGCTGGTGAGGGCGTGGGTGTGACAGTAGTAGTAGGAAATGAATAAATAATGCAGGATAGATAATGATAACGCTGTGCTGGTGAGGGCGTGGGTGTGACAGTAGTAGTAGGAAATGAATAAATAATGCAGGATAGATAATGACAACTCTGTGCTGGTGAGGGCGTGGGTTTGATAGTGGTAGTAAGAAATAACTAATGCGAGATAGATGCTGATAACGCTGACCGAGCCGTCCCCAAAACACACGAAAAATCCTCCAGCAGAGTAGAGGAGGAGCGCTATATCTGGACAGCCCTATATTTTGCACACACTAGGCTCCTTTTTTACGTGGCAGTATGAAAACATTTTTATTTATATTTTTAGGCTGCCTGAGCGATTGTAACTGATGTATTTTAATCCTTCTCTTCCACCTTCCTCCCCATACACCTCTTCTTTCTCTTCCTCTTCCTCCTCCTCCTCCTCCTCCTCTCCACTTTGCCTTCCTTCACTTTTCTTATTTCTGTTCCTCATCTGTCTCTCACTTCTTACTTAACTCCCTCTCCATTCCTCCTCCCTTTCTTCCCTTGTCCCACACATTCTCCCTCTCTCTTCTCATTCCTCTCTCCCGTTCTTTTCCTGCCCCTTCCCTCTCCCTTCCTTGCCCCCCCCTCTCTCTTCCTCTCCCTCTCCCTTCCGTCTCCCCTTCCCTCTCTCTCATCCTCTCCGTTTCCATTCCCCTCTTCCTCTCCCTCTCCTGTTTTTCTTTCTTTCTCTTTCCTCTTCCTCCCCCTCTTCCTCTCTTTCCCATTGTCCGTCTCCCTTTCCCTCTCTCTCTTCCTCTCCTTCTCCTGTTTCTTTCCCTCTCCTTCTTCCTCTCCCTCCTCGTCTCCCTCTCCTTCTTCCTCTCCCTCCTCGTCTCCCTCTTCTTCTCCCTTTCCTGTTCCTTTCCCATTTTTCTCTACCTTTCCCCACTCCTTCTTCCTCTCCCTCCTCGTCTCCCTTCCTCTCCCTCTTCCTCTCCCTCTCCTGTTTCTTTCCATCTTTTCTCTACCTTTCCCTCTCCTTCTTCCTCTCCCTCCTCGTTTCCCTCTTCCTCTCCCTGTCCTCTCCCTCATCAGTACCCGGAGGTATGGGTGACATCGCCTACAGGCCTGCGAATCGCTCAGTGGCTGGATGTGGCCAACACTATGGGTCTAGTTCACCTTGATATACAATTAGACGAGGAGCCAGAAAAGGTAAGAGAATTAATGGAAAATACGTATAAATATTTAGGAACCAGAGAAAGGTAAGAAGATTAATGGGAAACACGTAAGCTATAAATATCTAGGAATCAGGAAAAAGTAAGAAAAAGCATACAGACATTATCCAAGAGCTAGAAATGGTAAGGAAATCAGGGAAAACATAACTTGAAGTCAGAAAAGGTGGAGACTCATGGAAATATATAGATTCATTAGCCATTTTCTTCTGTTTTCCTCCCGTATATTTTATCCCATCTCTCAGTCTATAGGGTGGGTACACAAAAGAGGCGATACGTTATTCGTTGTATTTTCATTTTATTTCCTTTTTTGCTCTTGTAATATTTTCATTTCATTTTTTGCTCATTTTATTTTCACTTTATATCCTTTTTGGCTCTTTTTATTTTCGTTTTGTTTCCCTTTTTTGTTCATTTTGTTTCATTTTATTTCCTTTTTTTTTTACTCTTTAATTTCACTGTATTTCCTTTTTTGCTATTTTCAGTATATTTTTCATTTTCTGCTCTTATTATTATTATTATTACTATCATTTGCTTTTAATTTTCTGCTCATTTTATTTTCATTTTATTTCCGTTTCTTCTCATTTTATTGCATTTTTACCTTAATTTCATCCCTCCATCTACAGGGCGAGTACACAGTTCACGTACAGAAGTCGGGCTACTGTTCCGACCAGCGCTACACTCGCAGGTTCAAGGTGGACGATTACGAGCTGCCCCGCTACGAGGTCACACTCACCCCGCCCCAGAACGCCCTCGCCAAAGACCCCTCCTACCCATTCACCGTCTGTGCCACGTGAGTTCCTTCGTACCAGTGTTGCTTGTGGCTTGTTGAGTGAGTGGCTGTGTGTGTGTGTGTGTGTGTGTGTGTGTGTGTGTGTGTGTGTGTGTGTGTGTACGTTTACAATTTTTCATTGCTTAGTGCTGTTATCTTTTACTGGGCATATTTTCTTTATTTGCTTTTGTATAACCAACGTCAGTATAAGTTTGGCCGTGTGCCTTTTCAATAAGAATAGGACCTGCAAACCTTGTATCTCCCCTCCCGTATGGATCGGTATGTGGAAATGCTTGGACATTTATTTGGAAAGACTGGAGGTCATAGACAGTGGGAGAGACAGACTGAGGAAGGCAGTTCTCGACTTGACCCGTTGCACAGAAGAAAGACTGAGAGTAGAGTACCAGTTGATTATGGCATTAGACAATATGACCTCTGTATAAATGACGAAAAGCTACTATATCTCATCTTATCTCCACAACAAGATAACAGAAGCTATAGACGCGTTCTTGGTATCTCAGTCTTTCACTATAGGGAAGAAAAGCAGCTGAAAATGGGCAAAAATAGCTAATGTGTCCGAGATGCAAGAGCTGACAGAAAATTGGTGAGAATGTGTAACCTGAGAGTGTCTGTGTGCTCACTGTATGGAAGAGGGATGCACACTGAGATATTAAAAAAGAACTGACCGAAGTTGAAGAGAGAGCTACACCATCGCAACCTTTCTTTTCAGGTACACATTTGGCCAGCCAGTGTCGGGAATCTTGACGCTGGAAATAAGAAATCCCAGTTGTCGCATCGCCGTGAAGAAAACCGAAAAAGTAAGTATCGCAAAGGCTCAGCCAATAACATCGTCACACTTCAGGATTTATGGATAATGAAGGGAGACTCATGCACTTAGACTGCAATTGTTTGGCTTAGCAAGATATCGTAAGGTTTTGACATAGGTTTGAGGCAGTGAAGAGCAGCCACAGTACTTATCACAGTCACTGTTTGTCTATTTCTTGCTCAGTCTTCGTCTTTGATTCCATAGTTTACCCATCAGGAGTGGAATCATGATATAGTTTCACATCATTCCAATATTTTATGTAAATCTGTTGTACACACACACACACACACACACACACACACACACACACACACACACACACACACACACACACACACACACACACACACACACACACACACACACACACACACACACACACACACACACACACACACACACACACACACACACACACACACACACACACACACACACACACACACACACACACACACACACACACACACACACACACACACACACACACACACACACACACACACACACACACACACACACACACACACACACACACACACACACACACACACACACACACACACACACACACACACACACACACACACACACACACACACACACACACACACACACACACACACACACACACACACACACACACACACACACACACACACACACACACACACACACACACACACACACACACACACACACACACACACACACACACACACACACACACACACACACACACACACACACACACACACACACACACACACACACACACACACACACACACACACACACACACACACACACACACACACACACACACACACACACACACACACACACACACACACACACACACACACACACACACACACACACACACACACACACACACACACACACACACACACACACACACACACACACACACACACACACACACACACACACACACACACACACACACACACACACACACACACACACACACACACACACACACACACACACACACACACACACACACACACACACACACACACACACACACACACACACACACACACACACACACACACACACACACACACACACACACACATTTTTAATCAGTCAATCAATCAATCAATCAATCACTCTATCTATAATATACAGTATACATGGTCACCGCTAGCTGCTGTTATAATGTGGTACCTGAAAACAAGAGAAAGACGTCCTGTCCACTTGCATTCAGTGTTTCATTTGCCGCACATACAGCTAATTGTGTGGACCAGATTTAAGTAATTGAAGCCATCCACAACCATTCCCTACTGCCATTCACTTCTTGCATGTTATATTTCACTAACAAAGCGACAGTTCCCAATGATCCACTTCGTTTTGCTATTGTACCCCCCCCCCCTCTCTCTCACCCGGATGCTCGCGTCTTTCTAGTATAATATATTTTTCAAACCATTTTTTTTTCACCTCCCTGGCTTCCCTTCTCTCCTGACCACCTCTGTTTCTGATTTGCACATCTTTTTTTATCGATCCCTGATCTTCAGTTCTTTCCGCAAGGCCATAACATTTTAATACACCCTAGTCGACCTTCTCCAGTAAACCACTTTTCTTTCCATGTCTCCCTCATACAGCGCCATTTCTCGCCATGTAAAATAATCTTCCCTGACATATAGCTAGACTCAAGCACACCCATTTTCGAGCGCTTGATGCCTTTTTTGATGTTCTGTTCGTCTACGTACTGTATGTGAATTAATGTGAATTTTGCAGTTCAGCTTAGTCCTCTTTGCCAGGACAGAGCTTTGGTATTTCTGTTGGGATTTCTAGGTGGGTAGCATCTCTAGGAGAGGCTCTGTCCTAGCAGAAAGGTCCTGAATCTCCCGCATCCAGCACTTTTTTTTTTTTTTTATGCAAGGAAGAAGGAACCAAAGGCCAGAGTCCGCAAACAGTTTGTACCTGTTTTAATTTTCAACCTACCCATTAGTACCTGAACTCACAAAGTAATGTTGTAGGTGGATTGAATGTTATTTTCATATCCTTTGAGGCTTTCCACACAAATCACAACAGGTCAAGATAGATCAAAGGACGCCTGCTTCTTCTTAAAAGAATTCCCATCCTGACGTTGGCAGTGACACAGCTGATGTTTTCTGTGGAGCGGAAGTTAAACTAAGTGCAAAAGCCAGCCAGGTACTTCCCAACATTTACCGTAAACTGTTAGGAAACAAGAAGTCTGAGATCAGTAGTAAGATTTGCAACAATGTGTGAGCCTTAACTTGGACTCTATTTACATGTGACTGACTTTCTGCCTCAGAGTGTTGATTGTACGGCTACTTAACAAGCGTGTAAACACTTTTTACTGTCATGTTGGTACATCTTATGGTCAATGGAAGCCATCTCAACACACAGATTAAAAAAAAAAATGAGATGAACCGATATCAGGGGAAGAAGAGGATCACGAGAAAATTGAATCAGATCTTTTATTCAGCTACTTGGATCATCAGTAAGGCCGAGGAACCCTCATCAGGCGTAGATTTATCCCGATAAATGGCGGAGAATGACTTCCAAGACTAAAGACTACTTGAGAGTAGAGAGTGCCGCCGCCTAGGGAAGTGAGCCAACGCAACCGCTTGTATATAATCCATATCAAAGTAGACAAAATGTGAGTTACGTAGCACAAAGCTAGAAAAATAGCACAGTTAGTTACTTGTACCTACTGTGGCACTTTTCCAACATCACACTGCCATTTTTTTTTTTTTTTTTTATTTCTCGCTACATCAGATCATCTTACGGTTTCTGATAAAATTTTTGCTGCAGTTTCAGTTTTCAGGTGTTTTAAAATAACATTTTCACTGTAATGACTGTAAGTACTTTGAAGGTAACTGTAGTTTTTTTATTTTATTTCAATTATACGGGGAATAATTACTGAACATATTCCCTCGACTCAGTTCCAGGGGAAATTTATCCTCCCGTCCCCCCCCCCCAGGGATCTACGCCCACGAGCACGTAGTAATTTTTCGGTCCATGCCCCGGGGATACCCTCAAGAGAGAGGATTCTTTAGATATATAGTCATGATTGTAATGATAACTTCAGGCGTAAAAAATGGCGCTAGACCTCAAGAATTAAAACCAGAATCCTCCTGACAGATACATGGATGCCTTGACGTGGAGTTGGATGCAAACGAGGTGAACAAGAACGACTGCCGGCACCTCAACCACTTGTCTGTCACCGCCACTGTGGTTGAAGATGGCACAGGGACCTCCATTGATGCCTCAGTCAGAGTCGCCTTGCACAGGCACGCCATCACCTTCAGCACTGTGCACCAGGACCACTACATGACACCATACCTGCCCTACACCATCAAGGTAGGGCTGGGTGGGGAATTAAGGATCAGCTGTCCAGGTATATTTGAGGGGAGAGGGATGCCTTCATGTGGTGGCATGGATATAACTGGGTGGCTCCACTGCCTGGTTATACAAACGTTCCACATTTCTCTCCCTATCCCTCAAAAGGATGATGGTGGGCTACAGGAGGAGGACAGCTTCAGCATGCAGTTCGCAGGGTTCACGATCCAGTTGAAACTGGGGCTACAACAATAACAACAGCAACAACAACTACTGTTACTACTACTTATGCAATTACTATTACAAAAACCAAGGTGCCTGGGAGGGATGCCTTTACGTGGGAGCACCGATATATCAGCTGCCTGGCCATAATACAGTATAAACGTCCCTCAACTCCCTCCCTGTCCCCCAAAGCACAAGGAAAGAACAACTTCATCCTGCAGTCCACCGGGTTCACACTCATACGAACCTGTTATTGTTACTGGCACTAAGATAAATGAGACGTGCCACGAGTCAGTCAAACTATCACACACATATATTCTTTTTAAAAGTTTGTACCTTTTACCTGACAAAGTCAGAGGAGGGTGTTGTTATCACTGGGATCAATAGGTGTCCGTCCGTAAAGTTGGGCGGCAGGGCGGCCATAGAGATTTCGTTTCCAGGCCAGAACTCAGAAACTATCCACAACAGAGTCATGAAATTTCACATAGTTATGTGTCTTAGAGTGAACTGGTTCCTTTTGATAGGAAGAATGCTGTGTCGTAAGTAGTTTTTTGAAAAAAAAAAAAAAAAAAAGCTTCCAGAGATTTCAAAGCGACCTGCACAAGGAATCTGAAGGGCGCAGGTTATGTCCTCAAGGCGCTGTCCTTACGCCCACTTTAAAATAAAAGATTGTGGGGGAGGGGGAGGGCCGCTATGCGCTTGGTTAGGTGTGCAGGGAGGTGTGGGGGTATATGCTTGATCAGGTGGAGGGTTGAAACAGCGTAGCGTTATCTGTTTCCGTATCTCAAAATCTCTTCCACTTAGTGACGTATAGTTTATCATTCTTGCTACCTCCAGGCGATTTTTTTTTTTTTTAAGCCTGAGAGAGAGAGAGAGAGAGAGAGAGAGAGAGAGAGAGAGAGAGAGAGAGAGAGTTTCCATTAACGACCAGCAGTAGAAAGAACAAAATAAATCATCAGACTGAAGGGATTAAGCTTAGATGTACCCCTGTCAGGCCTGTAAATCCTCTGCATGCCTAAAAAAGGAGTACCGTATATTACATCTCTTGTAGTTGCACTGTTTTTAGTATTGTACTGCAGCTAACGCCAGATGATATTATACTCCTGAGACTGAGACACAGGGACTTGAGCTGATGCTGTCACCATTAACCCTCTCGCGGTAGGAAATGGCGGTCCTGCCCTATTTTCCTGGCGGCTTCGGCTAGAGAGCTTGGTAGGCGGGGAGGAGCCATCTTGTTTTATATCCTATATTCTGCTCATGGCACTGGATATCATAGCCATAGTCCTGTCTGTAATAAACAACCCTGAAAGCACCATTAGGTTTATTGCTGCTTGCTGTCCTTTGTACTGCTTTGTACTCCTTTTGTCGCGGCAAAGCCATTCAGCATGTTGTTTAGTATCATTCCATGCTTTATGGTATTTGTTATAATTATCAGCATTGAATGCACATTTAATTTATATAGTTCAGCAGAGGGAAACCATCGGCACATGTGACAAGAATAAATAAATAAATATATATATATATATATATATATATATATATATATATATATATATATATATATATATATATATATATATATATATATATAAATATATATATATATATATATATATATATATATATATATATATATATATATATATATATATATATATATATATATATATATCAACTTTCGTGGACAGGTCCGTGCAGAGCGACCTGACAAGAGTCCTGCAGTTGGAGAGCCAGTGGAGATTTGTTTTGGGATGATTTGTACCAACGTCACCACTGGGCAAGACGGCACCTTTACTGCCTCCGTACCCTACGATGAAGATATAGATACAATTCAGGTGCACCGATGAGTGAAGTTGCCTAGTCTCTTGCCAGCCATGCTTGAATGGCAGAGACAATGGCATCATCATTTATTCGAACCGGAGTAAAATTTTTAAATGAGTATTTTTAAGGTTGTATGATAGGGCACTGCAAAGAATCTTCTTTTCCATCTTGTGTAAAAAATGTACAATTTCAAGAAAATTATTAATGAGATAAAGTATGGTAAACTAAAGTCCTTAGGCAATCTGTTCCTCTGCAGATTTCTTTTCACTCCCTTGATCTTGACTATTGGCCCATATCATTCACATTTGAACTTTACCTGGATATAGTCAGTAGCTACCAGTCTATCAGGTAGCAAAGTTTCTACGCATGGGCTTGAAAAGTTAGACCGTCGACAGATAAAGACAGATGGTAAGACATGCGATCCAAAGAATTAACTACCTGTTACACAGGAGGTAATACCAGATAATTATATTATCAGGTGAAATCTCTGACCTGCTGGAGCCGGATGGACAAATATGAACACATCATCCCTGTCAAACGGTACTTCTCGCCCACCAACTCCTCCATCGTTATCGTGGCACCTGACAACGGCTTGGCCTGCGCCCCACACACCCCGGAGCTGCGCCAGCTTCGCCTGCGTTTTGTCCACTACAACATGACGAGTGGGAAGCTGCATCTCCAGGTACTGCTTGCATCACAGTCTTAGATATTTATGAGAAGTGGAGATGCGTTTTATTTATGAGCAGGGGAGAAGCTGTTTATTTATGCGCAGAGGAGAAGCTGTTTATTTATGAGTATGCGAGAAGCTGTCTATTTAACAGCAGTAGAGAAGCTGTCTATTTATGATGGGTTAGGTACCATTGTTAAATACACTGGTCCCATCGATAATTGATTAGCCGACCCCTGGATTAACCAACCACCTTACCGACCTCCCAATTAACCAACCACCTAATTGACTCCCCAGTTAACCAACCAACCTCCTAACCAACCCCAATTAACCAACCATCAAACCGATCCCCAATTAACCAACCTGTCAACCAACCCCAAGTTAACCAACCACCTTACCGACCCCCAATTAACCAACCACCTAACCGACCTCCAATTAACCAACCACCTTACCGACCCCCAATTAACCAACCACCTTACCGACCCCCAATTAACCAAGCACCTAACCGACCCCCAATTAACCAACCACCTAACCGACCTCCAATTAACCAACCACCTAACCGACCTCCAATTAACCAACCACCTAACCGACCCCCAATTACCCAACCACCTAACCGACCTCCAATTAACCAACCACCTAACCGACCTCCAATTAACCAACCACCGAGCCAACCTCCTACTTACATTCAGCAGCACTAGTCTGCGTGGTGTGCTACTTACTCTTGGTTAGAAATCTCTCTCTCTCTCTCTCTCTGATTAATTTTCCCTATTTTCCATTGTGAATTTGCAACTTTTATCTTTATTAAGACTGAGTACTTATGCCTTCTGCAGCGAGTAAAGTGAAGAGAAAGTGTGTGGGACTCAGTATTTAACAGTCATTAAGGTTGCTAAAGAAAACCTACTCTATTGCTTATATTGCTAGCACTATACTGTATATCATTTAATTACTGTGTTGGTCTCTCTCTCTCTCTCTCTTTCAGACTGTGGGACGTGGGATGATCATGTTCGTGCAGTGGATGAGTTTCGACCACAGTGACATGAAGGACCTGAACCTGCCTAACCTCCTGAAGCCTCTCCCGCCACTGCCAGACCTATACGTGCGTGGGGAGCAAGACATCTACCTCCAAATAGCCCACCACACCACGCCCATCATCAGGGTGAGTTTAGGACACAGTCAAAAAGCGTGATATTTGCCCCTTCAATCCGGTGGCCCCATTTTTACTTCACTGTTGCTATACTCTTTTCACCTAACTTGACCAGGATTATCGTCCTTTTGCAGCTTATTTCACGTGGCTTCGTGATAGACAAACAGCACTGCGGCTCTACCTCTTTTCCATAGCAGGTTTCCAGGACTAGCATCAGATTCTAATCATAATTTGATGTTACAACTCGACATTCAAGAGGAAACAATGGCAAATTTAGGCCAAGTTAAAGTGAAAAGAGTATATCTCCATCGACTTTAACTTACTCGAAGCTTCCTGACACGGAGGGGTTAGACAGAGGCTTCATGAACTCCTTTAGTGGTAGAAGGCTTCCCAAAATTGAAATAAAATCATCTGTTGGTAGTGGGTAAAAATGAAAAACCACGTCACCAGATGCAGAGGGTTGACGATCATTGCGTGGTGGGTGCCTGAGCAAATGACAAAGTTAAAATCACCAAGTCCTTCTAACTTCCTATGGTTATCATTTCAGTACATCCATTTCCCCTGCCCCTCCAGTTTCATTTTTCACTGTTCATACTCATCCCGTAAAATCATCATCATCATCATCATCATCATCAGCTTTAAGGCCTTTATTCCCACGGCTCTACCCTCATCATTCCCATTCATCACTTTTATAATATTCCTTCTCTATGATCCTTAGTTCCCTTCCATTTGTTATTATTTTCTCACTTTTATCCCTTACATTCACACACGTTTCCACACTCTTTCCAAAACAGCTTTCTATTGCCAGTAATTTGATATGTTGGAGCAGTATATATAAAACAGAGTAATGCAGAGTCGTTGTATGCATCATAAAAGGCAAAATAACACAACCATCATCTCACTTCAAAAGGAACGTAATGGTCATGGTCTGCCCTTGATGTAGGTCTTATTTTGGACTGATATGGCGGGTTGAAGTCTCCTGTGAGTGGCTGGACAGAGCTATGGGATGAAGAAATAGTTTATGAATCGTAACTTCTTTCATGACAGGTTATTTATCTGAAGTGAAGCCCCTTTTCTTTTCTCTCATGGCGTGCAGGGATCTAAATACAGTATACTTGTAAATTCTGCTAAAAAGCGTGTCCTCAGTAGCCACACAAGGTACAGTCATCCCCTGAGTTGCGCGTCTAAAGCATTCCCTCGGGGTTATGGATCTGTGTTTAGAGGCCCATTGAAAACCATTATATAAGAGCTAATGTGTTATTTTCGTTATTCTCATCTCCAGCCTGACCTTTTTCCCACATAAGACCCTTGTATGGCCAAATATTTTTACTGATATACTTTCCAAAGACACACCCTAGTATCCAGAGGCAGAACAGAAGTAAGACAATGGTATTAGGAAGGCATAAAGCAACATATTATGCGCTCACCTTCACAAGACAATGACGGCTGGTTCGGTGCTGAGGGGGAGTGGGAGGGTGCAAGGGAGGGCGAAGATTTGAGGCAGGGACTGGCCGCTAGCTTCACTTCAATTTCAGTAGGCGGTGGAGGTGGCAAGAGACTCCTGAAACCCATTGGATGTGACTTTTGAGTAGTCCTGTGCAACGGGTATTGGTTGGTCCCGGATTTTTTTGCTGGGGACAGGAATGTGGAACTGGCTGTGGCAGTGGCAGGACATTGGCTGTGATAAATCTCTGGAGCTAGTTATTATGCTGTGGGCAGAGATTCTCTCTCGCTCTGAGTGCTACATGGTCAATCCCCCCAATGAATTCATCGTAGGTATTTGTTGTAACTGTTAAGCAGCCCTTGATTTCATCAACGGATTGAAGAAGGTTGCCCAAGTCCATCTGCGATGGCAGCTCGTCTGCCTTGATGAAGTCCTCTGCACTCATGGAAGACCCCAGATCCAAAAGTCTGTCAATATTCTGCCATGTTATTTCCACAAAAACTTCCCCTGGTATTTTCTACGTTTCCTCTGTCGTCATTGCCAAAGTAATGATGATAGGAGTCAGAGCTCCAAATGGGTAAACATGTGGTAGGATTTTTGTCACCCATGTGTAATCGCCTTCACATTCACATCCTTTCAAGCCTTAAAGTTAAAAATAAATTCCAGAAATCCTTAAGGGTATGCACTGGTCTGTTTCTTTATGCCTGATTGCTGCTCAAGTCCGCTTTGATTTCATACCAGTCTTCGTCCTCGATTACCTCCAATACCACCGTTCTTTCCGCGGCCCGGGGCATTCTCTCCTAATTGGTCTTAAAAGAGAGCAAATAAATAAAAATCTCTTTGCGCTGAAATTATCTCTTCATCCAGTGCAATGGTTCTTAAACTTTTTCGTCCCTGATACCCACACGCTCAACTCCATGTCAACCTGATATCCTCTCTTAAATGTTATTACTCTTTCACTTTCAATTTCCTGTAAAGGAGAAAGAATGGCTATGAAGAATTGCCATGGGCTACACGAAATGTTCATTTTTTTTAGGATGCCTTTATGGATACTCCCAAGAACCCATTTCGATACCTGCCGGGAGTATCAAGGCACTACTTAACATTTGCTCTTGGGGCTGTATCTTGGAGGTGATGTTGGGTGGTAATAATATCACCTCTACTGATGGATGACAATCAACTAGGTAAGCCGGGCATCCCGGAGAGCTAACCATGACTAGATCAACTCTGAACGATGAATTTCACCTCTTTCAAAAGTCCTCAGCTGATGGGACAAATATGTCGCCAAACCATCTCGTAGGGATCCTTGCTGTGTCCTAACGTTCCGAGATGAAATCCCACTCAGTCCCAAGCTGCTCCAGACGCACCCCTAAGAAGCAACTGGGGTCTGGAAAATTGGTGTATGATAATGGGCTTGAACTTGCACTCGCAAGGTGGATTTGTATAAAGCAAGATGAGTTGCTCCTTGCTGGCCTTGAAGCCTGCTGACTACCTTTTTTCCTGTGTTAGATGGGTAGAGGAAGGCCAGCCCAGTCTTATCCCTGTTGAACAGCTCAACAGTTTTATAGCCACCTTCCTTTACAACTTCCCTGAACATGGAAGAAAGATGGCGGCAAGTACGTCATCTGCTGGAGAGGCTTCATCCCAAAATCCACCATGGTGAAGCCCACGTTGCTTCACAAACCGGCTCAACCACGCCTTACTGGAATGGAACTCACGAGCTGGCTCCACTCACATCACCTCAAACACTTAAGCATAAATTTCCTATATTTTCTCACACAACTGCTGTGTAGTCACAGGGAGGCTTCACACTGCATACTAACGAACTTCATTAAGATCCCACACTTCACTAGCACATGATCAAGCAGTACTGTTCTCTCCACACCCTGCGACCCAATGCAAATAGCAAATTTAGACTCGTCATAACTCTTGTGAAAGGCAGGTACTGTTGACTCGTTCATAATTAATGCCCTGATAATGTCCGTCACCTTCTCATGGTTGTCCAAACAAAAGAGTATTTCCTTCTTCGAGCTAAAGGAAAGAGGTGCTCACTTGTTGCAAGAATGTCCTGCCAGCGTCTGTATTACTGTCAGTTCATGGGCAGCAGTAAAACAAATTGCTCACACCCCCGAAAAAGAAAAGGCACTGAATGCACGCGATGATTTCCGTGGCCAGGATCACTAACGAGGGCAATGTGTGGAAACAGGAACGCTACGCCGTGGGTGCTGTGCATTATGGGTTGAGACTCATAAGCCATACGCCACCACGAACCAAATCTGAAAGGGCAGTGAGGTTTTGGGTCCTACTAGCTCTGCACGCAATTAAAAAAAACGTACATACTGGTTAAGGATCACATTGTCACCACGTATAATGGGACCGATTCACGATAGACCTGCGCAAGTTGAGGGATGACTGTAGTTGCTGCTGGTTTGGCTGCTTTCATCATGTGTTGGAGTATGAGTCTGGTAAAGTATATGAATGCACAGAAAATGGTAAATTGTTAACTTGGCCCTTTTGCCTTTGTTTCGAGACATTTTACATCATGCTGCGGAGACCCTTAGTGTGCAATAATACTTATATTTGTGGTACATATTATATTCAAGATACTTAGCTCTTGCTATGCTGCAGATCCCGTTCCATGAATTTTTAGCAATGTTTTTACACGTCATTAGGTGTCCAGTTGGGTATTTGTGAAATTTTCAAGCATTACTTTCTTACGCAGTGAATTTGTACTCTAAATGTGAAGAATGAAGCAGAATGCCTCAGAATCTGTAATGTGTGTTTTGCAGAGATTATAGAGTGAACAGCATGAGAGGGTGGTGTATCGCAATACTAAGAGAATGAACTGCATGAGAGTGTGTCTTGTTGCAGGTGGTGGCGTGGTACATCCGTGACGATGGGGAGGTGGTGTCGACGTCACGGATGTTGGAACTGGCTGCCTGTCCCAACTCCATCTCCTTCAGTCTCACCGCTGCCGCACCCCTCCCCACGCCAGGAGCCCCCGCCACCCTCCACCTGGCCACTGCACCACTCTCGCTCTGTAGTGTCGGTGAGTTGCACGCCACTGTTCCTGTTGCTGTCACCATTTGCCAAGATTTTCAGGATTATGTGTGAATTTTGTGTCTTCATTTACTTGTACGGGTATGAAAATTTACCTCAATTACATCGACAGTAATGGCTGTTTGGGTGTAGCTACATTATTTCCTTAATATGCACAAGTAAATACGTTCAGCCATGAGCAAAAGTTCGCCGACACTTCCCTGCCTGTTGTGGTGATGGAGGGTGTTATATGAAAGATTTTATGTGATAGCAATATGAAGCACACAGCAGAAGAATATGAGGAGGAGGGATACTCTGCGTCGTTTAAAGAGGAATGGGAAATATGGAACGCAGGACACAATAATGGCAGAGGATTGTCGGCGAACCTTTGCTTATGACTGTACTTGTGGCTCCTTACGGTGTGCCAAATTATGCATCAACCCGATGTTATGAAGAGGAGAATGTATTTGCGATAACTTCTGAAACTAATTTGATGGAACTCTTTGTCCATGTAACTGATGGGACAAAAAACATGATTGACAAGAGAGACACTGTACGATACTCCTTTTCCTTTTAATTTGACCTAAAATTGTTATATCTTCATTTTGAAATCTGAACTGTAACAGGAGATTAGCACTAGAATTTACTAATCATGAAGCAGTGCTATAGGAATGGATGTAGAGCATAGCACTGTCTTTTTCTGCCACTGAGCTAAGTGAAATAACCTACAAAAGGGTGAAAATCTGGGCCAATTTAAGATGAAAGAACTGTAGCATTTTTTCTCGTTTCCCAGGCGTGGTGGACAAGAGTGTACAACTTATGGCACCGAAGGGACTGGATAAACTAAGCCTGGATCAAGTGTACAAGTTGCTGGACCAGTATTCCCAACCACCGCCCATTAGCCAGCAGGAAGAGCGAGAAAACACTCAGCTGTACTGCAAAGTCAAGATGAATGAGAAAGGTATTGGTGGTGATGGCGGGGATTCAGTGCCTAACAGACTTTACCGGTTCAGTCTGTCTATCCAGCTGTTTATTCGGAGATGTTTAGTTTCAGTGAGTTAGTTCAGGTTAGAAAAAGCTTCAATGCTTGTAGAATGTATTGAATTTAAAAAGACAAATTACCAAAAGACACATAAAATATTGAAATGAAATCAAAAGTAGTACGAGGAGAGAGTGTGTGAATCTTTTTTTTCTTTTTCTTTTTCGTTTTGCCTTGAGCAAAAAGGCTGAAATTTACGTTACAAAGAATAGGAAGTTGTATACAAGATTCATGGATTTAGTAAAAGCTTTTGATGGTAGGTAGACCTGCACTGTTGAGGAGCATTAACGGGAGTATTTTTTCGCTGACATTTACAAAGTATTGTGTAAAATGCTTAAAAAAGATCTACTGACAAAGGTGGTAATTACTAGATTTATTTGAAGGACTTTGTACAACACTGGTATTT